>NW_022263123.1:0-80741 GCF_002021735.2 Oncorhynchus kisutch
TACCTCAGGGACTCCCGGGGTTTCTGGAACTGGGAGGAGAGGGTTCCAGGCATTACTCAGGGAGTCCCCGAAGAGTGTGGATGGCTACCTCCATCCTCCGTCGATGTTCTCCCTGGGGGCTGACAGGGAACACTCTACTATGCACGTCAGCCCCCGTTCTGCAGGCGTTTGTATGGCCTACGGCCATATCCTGGCCTCGTGCAGCGCCAAGAAATGTCGTTTTGTGGGTCGGAAGAGCACGAGGCCAAGGAGTGTGACGAGCACAAGGCTTGCCACGGGTGTGGCTCGAAAGTACACCTGTGGCGTGATTGCCCGGCTCGTCACAGGTCATACGCGTCTGCAGCTGGGGGGGGGAGCGGGGGGGGGGGAGGAAAGAGAGGACGCATGCGGATTGTACGGATGGCACAGGGGAAAGGAAGGAGAGGACGAAGAAGGAGAAGGAGAGGCGAAAAGAAAGAGGAGAGAAGATGGAAAGAAGGAAAAAGGAGAGATTAAAAAGAAGGTGGAGGAGCTGAGAGAGGGAGAAGGGGACAGTGGTAGCAAGAAGGAACGGGGGACAGTGACGGAGAAGGAGGGAGGAGTGGAGATGGGGGGAAGGAGTGGGGGGACAGCCTGCCAGGTTTCCTCGAGGTCGAAATGAGGGATTTGGTGGAGGAGTTAGCGGGGATGGGACGTTGTCTCCCCGCTACCTCCTTCACCAAAGAAGAAAGGGATAAGAGGGGAGGGGAGCTTGGCAGGAAGTGAGAGGGAGGGGGGTGTGGAGGGGGAGGGGGGGGCTAAGAGAGTGGTGGTGGGGGGGGGGGGGAGGGTAATTTGTCCTCCCGGTTTGCTCAGCCCCCTTGCATTTTAGTGGATGACTCCAGTGAGGGGTCGGTGGGCTGTTTGCTAGAGGGATCCCAACTCCTGTTTGGGGAGATGGGGGTCCCCTACATGCAGCCCCGAGGCAACGGGGAGGGGGGGATGGTGGGTGGGGAGGGAGGACCCAACACACTGCCTGGGTCATGGGTTGGGATGGAGGACGGGGGGGCGTCAGGAGAGGAGAGGACGTCCCCGCCGGTGGAGATGGACCAGGGGAGCATCGGGTGAGTCTCCTGTTTTTTGTTTTTTTTTATTTTTTTTATTTGTTGTTAATAATTAAATGAATAGTTCTGTTTCTTTTTTTAGTCTAAATGTTAGGGGGTTAAGGAATAATGTTAAAAGGAGGGCGGTTTTTTTGTTATTTAGAGGGTGTGGGGTTTGATTTCTGTTTTTTACAGGAGGTTCACCTGAGGGATGGTGGGGATGTGTGTAGATATAAGGGGGAATCTTTTTGGGGGCATAGGAGGGGTTGCACTCAACAGGAGTAGGGATTTTGTGTGGGCATAGAGAGGTTAAAATAGAGAACACTTTTGTAATAATGCAGGGTAGAGTTTTGGGGATAGATGTTAAGTTTAGAGAAGCTAGATATAGGTTAATTGGGGTGTATGGGCCACAGGTGGCGGCAGACAGGAGGGAGATGGTAGACTGTCTGGCGCCCCTGTGTGTTACAAACAGGCACTTGGTGATAGGAGGAGACTTTAATATAGATTTAGGGGTAGGCGGGTGATAGCAGTGCAGGTGCCATCTCTGGGCTAATGGCTTGCCATGGTCTGGTTGATGGTGGCCTGCACACTACTCCGGCAATGGTCGGTCCTACATGGCGCAACTCCAGGGGGGTTGCGCGGAGGCTCGACTACATTTTTGCATCCAGGTCTTTGGGTCAGTTGTCTGGGCGGCTGTTGCCTGTTTTCTTCACGGATCACGACGGGGTGTTCCTGCAGGTGGGGTCGCCAGTCTGCCTCTTCGGGTAGGGGTACTGGAAGTTAGATCGGGATATACTGGAGGAGCAGGCTTTCGTTGACGCATTTTTTTGTTTCTTTCGGAGGCTTGACGGCCTCCGGTCCATGTGCGAGGGGGTGTTAGAGTGGTGGGATTTAGTTAAGGTGAGGATTAGGGCTTTTATAATAGGATATTGTAGAAGGAAAAAAAGGGAGGAAAGGAGGGAGGTGGATCGTATCCAAAGGTTAATTGAACTCGAGTACGAGGCAGGCAACCTCGGCGGGTCGATTGACTGGGAGAGATTCGCAGCCCTAAAGGCGCAGCTCAGGGAGCTGCAGGAGCAGAAGGCTCGAGCTTTCCTGGAGCGTGCGCATAGTGGCTTTCTAGAACATAATGAGACTTGTTCCGCTATGTTCTTTAAGTCGGTTAGGGCCAGGCAGAGTAGGAAGGTAATGCATGGAGTTAGGGAAGAAAATGGTAGTATAGTAAGTAAACCAGAGGAAATGGTCAGGGTGACAACAGATCATTTCCAAGGTTTATTTAAGGAAAGGGAAATAGATGTAGAGCAGGGAAACGTATTTTTAGAACACTTGTCCCGGCGGTTGCCAGAAGACATTAGAGACGTGATGGAGGCCCAGATCTCACTAGAAGAGGTTGAGAGCGCTCTTAGGAGGATGGGAAAAGGGAAGGTGCCTGGGATGGATGGGCTGCCGGCTGAGTTTTACCTCAAGTTTTGGGGTATACTTGGACCAGTGGTTCTCGAAGTCTTGAAGGCCATCCTTGAGACGGGGGTCCCGGGGGGATCAATGGCTGTTGGTGTGCTGTCACTTCTTTATAAGAAGGGGGAAGCAACTGACCTTGGCAACTGGCGGCCATTGACCATGCTGTGCGTAGATTACAAGATTCTTGCAAAGGTTTTAGCAGACCGGTTGCGCACAGCCCTTCCCTACGTCGTCCACGAGGATCAGACGTGCGGGGTAGAGGGCCGCTCTATAAGATGGAACCTACAGTTGATCAGGGATTCCATCGCTTGGGTTGAAGATAGAGGGCTGCCTTTAATGGTAGCAGCGCTAGATCAGGCGAAAGCTTTTGATCGCGTGAATAGATCTTTTCTATTCAGGGTGTTAGGTAGATTAGGATTTGGGGAGAAGTTTATAGGATGGATCCGTACTTTATATGTCGGAGCGGGGTGTCGAGTTAGTGTAAATAGTCACTTAGGTGACGTTTTTGACCTCTCGTCTGGGGTCAGGCAGGGATGCCCACTCTCGGCTCTCCTCTTCGTTCTGTACATGGAGCCTCTGGGGGCTGCCATTAGGGCAGACACAGGGGTGGAAGGCTTGTTGATCCCTGGAAGTGGTGGGCTGCGTGTTAAGATGACGCAGTACGCCGACGACACTTCCTTGCTGTTGTGCAAGGACTCGTGCCTGACAAGGTCCCTTGCCATCTTTGGGGATTTCACCCGAGCGTCGGGAGCAGTTCTGAACCATGCAAAGTCTTCCGTCAAGTTTTTCGGAAGATGGCGCGGTAGAACGGATGTGCCTGGGGGGTTATCTCTCTGTGAAGGGGCCCTGAGGATTCTCGGGGTTCATTTTGAGACCTCCGGCTCAGCGACGCTAAACTGGAACATGCGTATCGCAGTGGTACAGAGGAAGCTAGCAATGTGGAAGGCTAGGTATTTGTCTATTATGGGCAAAGTCCTGGTCCTAAAGGTGGATGTGTTGCCGTCTCTTTTGTATTTGGCATATATCTACCCATTGCCGGCTTGTCTGAGGAGGCCTCTAGTGAGGCTTGTGTTTCAGTTTATGTGGAGTGGCAGGTGCGAGTGGGTCGCCAGGGCACGCATGATCTGTCCCATCGGGGAGGGAGGTAGGGGGGTACCACATTTCCCCCTCAAGCTGGACGCCATTTTTGTTTCTTTCTTGTTGACGGAGCTTGCTCGTCCGGTTATACACCCGTCCGGTTACCTCCTGCGGGTGTTCTTCTCGTATAAGGCGAGAAGCGTAATGGTGTGGTCTAACGCGGGTCCTCGGGCGGAACAGCTGCCGTGGCACTTTGGCCATGCGGCCAAGTGGCTGCGTGCGCACCCCGAGGTTGAAGTTGCCCGAGTAGGTTTAGACCACAGGCACCTGTACGAGGAGGTCAGGCAGGCAGGGAGTCCTGCGCCTGTAGCGGGCATCTCGTCAGTGGTCTGGGAGGGAGTGCAGGCGCGGGGCCTGGACAACAGGCTCAAGGACCTGAATTGGTTGGGCCTCCATAAGCGCTTGCCGGTACGTGCCATCTTGTACCGGTATAGTTTGGTGCAGTCCCCCACCTGTCCAAGATCCTCTTGTGGCAGGGAGGAGACTGTGCGCCATGCCTTCTGGGACTGTGCCTTTGCCGGAATAGTCTGGGCTAGGGCATGGGTGATGCTAGGTGTGGTTAGGAGTGATTTTGTTTTGACATGGGCTAGGCTAGAGAGGCGTAGGGAGAGCAAAGGGAACGGATAGGGACAGGTTTCTGCTCTGGCTTCTCATGAGTCTCTTTAAAAAGGGACTGTGGGAAGCCAGGCAGAATTTAGTCAAGACAGGGAGAGATTGGGGGGTGGAAGGGATAGTGAGAAGGGTGGAAGGTGATTTGAGGGGGAAGATGAAGAGGGAGGAGAGGAAGTGGGGGAAGCATGCGGCACGGGAGAGGTGGAAAGGGGGTTTAGGGCTGGGAGTGTTAGAGTGAGTTTGGTAAGGGGATAGATTAGGGAAGGGGAGATAGGGAAAGGGTTAGGTATTGGTTAGGTATGATGGGGAGGGACGATGCTCCCCTGAGGTTTGTTTTTGTTTGATGGTTTTGTAAATAGAATTAATTAAGAATGAATGAGAATTATGATTTTGTAATAGTATGAATGGTTTTGATTGTAATAAATTATTTTAACCACCTTTTTGGTTTACTTCCTGTCTTTAAGTTTGGTGTGGGTTTTTCTTTTGTTTCCCTCTTCTTGGGCAGATTTAGTGGGTCTCATGGTGGGTGTCTTTTATGTCCCAATTGTTGTTACTAGTCAACTTCCAGTGACACCCACATAGTGTCTTTCAGAGCCCCTCCTAAAAAACAAGTTAATATTTTGGGTTGGATATTCCATCCAATTAATATTATAATCAATGGAATTTCCTTAATGTTCTTTAGTATTTCAGTTGTTAATCTTCTGTCTGTTGTACTAAATATTTTCATTTATTTTCATTTTGTTTTTCTTCCTGTGAAGCCATTGTGTTGCATCCATGTCTGAAATGTGCTGTATAAATAAAGCTTGATTTGATTTCAACAAATGAACCCAAAGACTGACCAATCAGTCCCTCTTAGTATGAAAAACAGTATCAATCCCACTTTTCCAGCCTGCTGAAGGCGTGGTGGAGAGGTAAACACCACCCCCGACTCTACCAGGGGCTTGAGGTGGTCTCCCACAGCTCTGCTTATGTCATGTTCTGTGAACTTGCTGTTCCATTTCTTGACTGCCCCTGTAACAGAAATAAATACATTTAGTCATATTATATAAAACATTAAAAGTAATGGATATGGAGCATCTATGGCCTCAGTTACACCTGGCACCTAAATGTGACTTCCGTCATCTGATCACTCCAAACTGCGTTAGGTTCAGATCTACCAGGATGGGCCTTTGACAGTCTGGATGCAGTCAGGCCACTGAATATAAATATGCAACGTTAAGAGGTAGGGTGAATGAGTGGGGAAAAGTACTATCTACACAAATGACCATAATAGCAAAGAACAAATGTGTGTGCCTGGGGGGAAATTAACTTTCATACAGCCAAAAGGGGTGGGAAATTACACCAATATCAGTGGTCAATTTGTACTAATGTAAATAAACATGGATGATGGAACATATTCCCTTTTGCTGATGTGATGAACCACTAAGGGGACATAAATATTTACCATCTAAACCATGTGTGACTTCTCACCTCTCTGGCTGTAGAAGTGTTCTTCCTAACCAGTCCCTCAACAGCTCTCTGACTGAGCTCCACCCTCACTGGGTCTTCAGACGAGAGGAAGGCTGAGGAGGGTTGAAAGGATGAATGGATCAGTCACTCAATAAAGTGTAGAGCTGCTGTCTGATAAAATCACAATTTTAGTAGTTCATTAAAATAAACAAGGCTTTATGACTGCTGAATACCAACTATCATTCACTTAGATTGTGTAATTTCAGGTAGCGAAACATCCTTGGGACGTCCCTAGCCCATTGAAGTTTACATTTAAAATGGTTAAGTTATGGATTAAGGTTAGGGTTTAGGGTAGGGATGTCCCAAGAATCCCAGATAGCATTGACCATTGTGCATTTGTAACCGATGTGAAATGGCTAGCTAGTTAACGTGCGCTAATAGCGATGGTAACGATGTTTCGTGGGAGGCAGTTGTTTATGTCCCTGGTTAGAGCCCAGGTAGGGGCGAGGAGAGGGACGGAAGCTATACTGTTACACATTCTTCAGTTTCTTTTACGTAGCAGGTGTAAAAGAAACACAGACAAGACAAGTAGGCGCTCAGGTCATTATGGTCATTGTAGTTTAAAAAAAAATTGCATCTGATTATGCGTAACTGTATGTGGGGTTGTTAGAGAAGAATGTGATTGTCAGCCCTAACAATCCATTCTAGCACCTCATCAGGCTCTGAAAAAGTCTTCATTAATGACGTGTTCCTTCTATTCCAAGGGACAGCAGAGGAACTTCATCGATTCCACTCCTTCATCAATACAGTACAAGCAGTGAACATCTGAAATTCACCCTCACCTTTGATGTGCATGAAACAAGTTACCCGATGGTTGGACGATACTTTTCTCATCAATCATCTTAAAAACTGGAAATCAACCAATCCTTACCTATGATGTTAACTACATCAGAAATAACTTAAAATGTATAACTTTAAATTAAACCAATCGTTTGCACTCATGACTTGAGTGATTAAAGTAAACCAACGTTTTGGAAATACATTATGCCATCTAACCAATCAAAAAATGTTAGCTATATGCAGTTATCTTAGCCAGCCAGCAAACGTTAGCTATTTAGCCAACTAGCTATTAGCCTAAACAGCATAACCAACCAGCGCGGTTGTGGTCAGCAGAGACCAACTACCGGAGACCAATTAGATCCCAACTAACAGTAAGCCAAGGTGGAAAAGGTTACAAAACTCCCGTAGTCTAATTCACAGAAAACATGCTGAAAAGTAGTGATGGGGAAACAAAGCTTCCTGAAGCATTGGCTCTTTCCAGATAATTGTTTTTTTTTAAAAATAGTTTCATTACTCAAGGCTTTGAGCGACACAGAATTTAGAACAGCCACATTTTGAAAGATGACGTCCCACACCGTAGCAGAGTAGCCTTCATGTCTTCTACGAAACCACTGGCCTTGATCGAGAGCATCAAGTCTATGCTGCATTGTGGGTAAACGGTGACTGGCTGACTGATTTATAAATAATAATGAGTAGTTATTTATGATGCAAGGTGATTTGTAAATTAGTGAGTCAGCAGCCACCTGCACTGTCGGCTGCAAAGTCGAACGAGCCCAATACCAAACCAATCAGGTGTTCGACGAAATGATTCTTCAGACGTCATTGATCACGTGCTGCTGATAAAGGGACACTGCTTTGAATTATACCGCTTAGCGACTTCAGTACATGCCTCATAGCTTCAGTCTCAAACTTAACCCCGTTCCTGCTGAAGAAGAGGAGGTCTGCTGGATGGAGAAGGAAGCTCTCGTGAAAGAGGAGGAGGCTGTTACAATATAAAAACAAGTAGAGGTTGAGGCTGTTACCGTGAAAGAATAAGAGAAAGACGTCTCAGTTAAAGAAGACTCGTTCAGAATGAAAGAGGGCGACGACGTTTCAGTGAAAGAAGTGGAGGGGGAGGTGACTGTGTCATCGAACAATGAAGAAGAGGAGGAAACTGGATATCTGGGCCCGGTTTCACAAACGCATCTTAAGGCGTCCGATGGATCTAACGATGAACAGGCCCTGATTAACACTAGTAAGTGCTGTCTTAAACAGAAGCACAAACTCTGCGGTTGTTGAACTGATGTGTGGTGTTAAAGGGGAAATTTGCAATTGCTACATCCATATTTTGACTTTCAATTATTTATTTATAGGCATTGATTCTTGAAGAATATAACTCATGCCTCATGAGCTTAGTTAAACTGTTTACCACATCAGAACCCCAAATAAGCTTTTTTTTAACTCCAATGTTTAGAAACAATGTAAACCAACACTGTATAGCCTCCACATGGTTAAAACTATACTGTTGATATCATGGATGGTCAGTCCTTGCATCCATAGGTCTGTCTATGAATTTGAGAGTAGTTACATTTCTCCAGCCCCATCCATCTTATTACCAAAATAGTGGTGTAATTACAGCTTTGTTATTGGTTGAACTGCAGATTGGTTGATTGAATGTTTGGCTTTTTTAAAGGGGCCACCTAGTTTTTAAACAATCAAAATGGCTGCCCAGAGACCTAAGCTGTGTTAGAATACTCATACTAACTGCACTATTTGTGATGTTAATTGAGTATATAGTTTGCTTATTATAGTATGATGTTAGTATGCCAAGTTCCCGGATGTCGTACTAAATTCGCCAAAATATGAAATATACACGCAGTACTTTACGGCCCATAATGCAATTCTTCAGGAAATGGGCGTGACTTCACATCGATTTCAGATTTTTAGAAAATGGAGGAAAATATTCAGCCAAAGTCCAACGAGAGCGGATACAAATGAACTGCTTTAAAAACCTGTTGGTACTAGGGGGCAGTATTTTCATTTTTGGAAAAATAACGTTCCCAAATTAAACGGGATATTTTGTCAGGACAAGATGCTACAATATGTATATAATTTACAGCTTAGGATAGAACACACTCTAAAGTTTCCAAAACTGTAAAAAATATTGTCTGTGAGTATAACATAACTGATGTTACAGGCGAAAGCCTGAGAAAAATCCAATCAAGAAGTGACTCATCTTTTGAAAGCCCTGCGTTCCGATGCGTCCCTATTGAGCTATGAATGCCCTATCAACCAGATTACGCTTTCTACGTATTCCTCAAGGTGTTTACAGCATTGTGACGTAGTTTTACGCATTTATGTTGAAAAATACCCGTAGGCGGCTTCATTGCGGAAGTGGTCACCTGATGCTCCCTGAGAAATTCTTGCATAAAATACAGAGGTAGCAATTATTCCAATCGCTTCTACTGAGAAACCAATTGTCCCGGTTGATATATTATCGAATAGATATTTGAAAAACACATTGAGGCTTGATTATTAACAACGTTTGCCATGTTTCTGTCGATATTATGAAGCTAATTTGGCGTTGTCGTGACCGCAATTTCCGGTCTATTTCTCAGCCAAACGTGAAGAACAAACAGAGCTATTTCGCCTACAAAAATAATATTTTGGGAAAAAATTAACTTTGGCTATCTATCTGGGAGTCTCGTGAGTGAAAACATCCGAAGTTCATCAAAGTTAAACGATTTGATTGCTTTTCTGATGTTTGTGACAAGGTTGCCTGCTGCTAGCAAGGCATAATGCTATGCTAGGCTATCGATAAACTTACACAAATGCTTGTCTAGTTTTGGCTGTAAAGCATATTTTGAAAATCTGAGATGACAGGGTTAACAAAAGGCTAAGCTGTGTTCCAATATATTTCACTTGTGATTTTCATGAATAGGAATATTTTCTTGGAAGATTTATGTCCGTTGTGTTATGCTAATTAGTGTCAGATGATGACAACTGTCCCGTTCACGGGATGGGGTGTCACTAGAGGTTAAATAATTATGACAAATGTTGAGCAATGTAATAAAGTAATGACTTTTCAAATAAGTTACGTTACACGTAATGTTAGCTACACTACCCTTACAAAACGCATAGCATATCTTTACAGCAGTATGTATCGGTATGTTAACTAGCTACCTAACGTTAGTTGGCTACTTATACTTCAAACATGCCAGTATAGTAACTATAAGTAAAATGGTAAGAGTGAGTGTTTCTCTGACTTGTGTCTAGCAAGCTATCCAACGTTAGCCAGTTAGCTTGGGTGCTTTACTGTCATTGTGAGGTCAGAACGCTTGGATCGACCCTACTCCTCAGCCATATAGTATTAGTTTACAAACAGTGGCGTTATACGAGCTTATGTTTTGGTTTCTGGTGGGGTAATACGGTTGAAACAGTTAAGGCATTTATAAGTTATATTCTTCAAGAATCAGTGGAATCAATGGTTATATAGTAAACGGGTCTTTCTATAATTGCCAGTGCAGATTTCCTGTTGGGGTCAAATTGTTAGAGCTGTTGATAAGTCATTGTATAATATTCTGGCAATTATTTTCATGCCATTACATTAAAAGCGAAAGATTGTCTTTTCTTAGCAAGGTGTTGCTCAAATAATGTTAGCTGCTAATCGCTAGTTATCAGGCTAGCTAGCTTGCTAAATGTATTAAGAGTCAGTGTAAACGTAGCTAGCTAATACTGCCTGGTAGACCTACTGAAAGGTGCCTATATTGGAGACCAAAAGTTGTCTGGCACACTGCTTAGGATTTCAACAACTTTAAAAATGTATTTTTTGCGTACAATCATCGATGTTACCACTAATGGGAAAACAAGACAAAATATGACTGTTCACTTGACTGTCTTAAGACGAATGTCAAATAATTAACATTCATTACAGATGTCATTGTTTGAACAACATAATGGCTACGCTGTTGGCATCACCTTTTTACAGTGTATTGTTGCTGTTGTGGGCCTTAAACCACCTGTCTGACTTTTTGTTCACACAGGAGAGAGACCTGACTATCGTGGATCCTCTGGGGGGCCTCAACAACCTCATGATGCTGACCGGGCAGAGAAGAGACTCTCCAAATCAAAACACCTCAAGAAACACCAGCAGAGACCCACAGGGAAGAAATCTCATTGCTGCTCTGACTGTGGGAAAGGTTGCAAATCTTCATCAGAACTTAAAATACACCAGAGAACACACACAGGAGAGAAACCTTATAGCTGTGATCAATGTGGGAGGAGTTTTGTTCAAGCTAGCCATCTGACTAAACACCAGAGAACACACACAGGAGAGAAACCTTATAGCTGTGATCAATGTGGGAGGAGTTTTAATACATCTAGCGGTCTGACAGTACACCAGAGAACACACACAGGAGAAAAACCTTATAGCTGTGGTCAATGTGGGAGGAGTTTTAATACATCTAGCGGTCTGACATTACACCAGAGAAAACACACAGGAGAGAAACCTTACATGTGTGATCAATGTGGGAGGAGTTTTGTTAAAGCTAGCCATCTGACTCAACACCAGAGAACACACACAGGAGAGAAATCTTATATGTGTGATCAATGTGGGAGGAGTTTTGTTCAAGCTAGCCATCTGACTCAACACCAGAGAACACACACAGGAGAAAAACCTTATAGCTGTGGTCAATGTGGTTGGAGTTTTACTACATCTAGCCAGCTAACTTCACACCAGAGAACACACACAGGAGAGAAACCTTTTAGCTGTGATCAATGTGACAAGAGATACTCTGATAAAAGATCTCTGATCAAACATCAGAAAATACATACATGAAGAAGTTGTTTCATGATATCTCTGAAATAATGTCACAATGTAAAATGTTTTAACATTGTAGTAGGAGTATTTTAATGATGTCACAATGTAGAATGTTTTAACATTGTAGTAGGAGTATTTTAATGATGTCACAATGTAGGATGTTTTAACATTGTAGTGGGAGTATTTTAATGATGTCACAATGTAGAATGTTTTAACATTGTAGTAGGAGTATTTTAATGATGTTCTACCTTATCGTTTACCCTGTTCAATTGATTGCAGCATGATATGGATATTAACCTCAGGGGGAAATCCAGGCTCTGAATTGAAAGAGTATTATTAAATAAAAAGTGACTAACAAAAAAAAACAGCTGTGTTACACTTACTGTGTTGGTGACCCACTTCAATCAACATGCAGCACTTCAATGTAGTGAGCTGTTTTCTTCAAGTGGAAAAAAAATGCATGTA
The DNA here is from genome assembly GCF_002021735.2 of Oncorhynchus kisutch. NCBI lineage: Eukaryota > Metazoa > Chordata > Actinopteri > Salmoniformes > Salmonidae > Oncorhynchus > Oncorhynchus kisutch. Next base: position 11,821 of record NW_022263123.1, read on the forward strand.
ATATGATAATTGTTGCAGATGTTTGTGTATATACACACATGAAAACACTATAATTGGTCTATAATCAATTTTATTAACAATCCGACATCACTCCAGTATTTCATGACAACATTTAAATTCTAATTGTCTTTATTCCCATACTGGGCAGTCAAATGTTTGCGTTTAGTCAGTGAGTTGCCATGGATCACAATTTATTTTGACTGCACGGTTTTCCTGTATTGGAGATTTAGTTTTGTTTGGGCTCGTTCCAAGGGCACGAGAGTTCTAGAAGCTAGTGAGTTTTAGGATTCTATAGAAAGAAAAATGAGAAAAGATACGATTGTATTTTACTATTTAGAAATACATAGCCAGACACGATGTTTATATTGGAGAAGGTGAAGCATTGTAGGTGATTATAATGTAAAATGGGAGTTGTTTTCTGGTGGTGAGCAAACTTGTCCAACACAAATATAGAATAGTAGTGGTGGAATGACAGATTTGTTATTGTTTGAACTGCAGATTGCTGGGTTGTGTGTTTTTTTTTAAACCGCAACAAAATGGCTGCCCAGAGGCTTGGTTTGGTTAACTGCTGAGGGATGGGGGAAGGAGAAGTGTTTCCGCTCTCACATTCTTATAGAAGGCTATTGTAGCAACCGTAACCCAACACCCAGCGACCTCGTCAAGAAGTTCAGAAATCTTGGCGTAACAGTTCTAAGGTGTTGGCTTGACAGTTGCTGGACCCAGGTTTGAGTTCAGCCCAGGGCTACCCCCTGAATTCACTACACTATGAATACAAGGACTGGCCATCCATGAGGTCAAAATTATTGTTTTGAACAGATTTTGAGGCTACATAATATGTTCTATAATTGCCAGTGTAGATTTCCTGTGAGGGCAAATTATTAGAGCTGTTGATAAGTCATTGTCAGCCATTGTTTTTCATGCCCTTACATTAAAGGCAAGACACCTAGATTCAATTACATTCATGAATTGGTTTGAAACCTTTGTTTTGGTGCCTTGAATGATTTGTAAAATATGGTTTGTCAATGAATAACTTTTAAAAAATGATTTAAATGTAACCTTTATTTAACTAGGCAGATCAGTTAAGAACAAAATCTTATTTACAATGACTGCGTTCCCTGGACGACGCTAGGCCAATTGTGCCCCGCCCTATGGGACTCCCAATCACGGCTGGTTATGATACAGCCTGGATTTGATCCACGGTCAACCAAGAGTCATCTGTAAATTCTATCAATCGCCCCACTTGTTTTTATAAAATCTATATGTACTGAACATATGATGCTTTAAGCTGTTTGATTAAATAAATAAGACACACTAGTGACTAGAGGGAGGCAGTCGCCAATATAATCTGACTAGGAGGGAGCCGGTCATCTACACAACCTGACTAGGAGGGAGCCGGTCGACGACACAACCTGACTAGGAGGGAGCCGGTCATCGACACAACCTGACTAGGAGGGAGCCGGTCATCGACACAACCTGACTAGAAGGGAGCCGGTCGACGACACAACCTGACTAGGAGGGAGCCGGTCGTCGACACAACCTGACTAGGAGGGAGCCGGTCGTCGACACAACCTGACTAGGAGGGAGCCGGTCGTCGACACAACCTGACTAGGAGGGAGCCGGTCATCGAGACACCCTGACTAGGAGGGAGCCGGTCGACGACACAACCTGACTAGGAAGGAGCCGGTCATCGACACAACCTGACTAGGAGGGAGCCGGTCTACGACACAACCTGACTAGGAGGGAGCCGGTCGTCGACACAACCTGACTAGGAGGGAGCCGGTCGTCGACACAACCTGACTAGGAGGGAGCGGGCCTTCGACACAACCTGACTAGGAGGGAGCCGGTCGTCAACACAATTTTTATATTTTATTTTTATTTGACTCGGCAAGGCAGTTAAGAACACATTCTTACTTTCAATGATGGCTTAGGAACAGTGGGTTAACTGCCTTGTTCAGGGGCAGGATGAACGATTTGTTCATCGGGGAACCGATCTTGCAACCTAAGGGTTTAGTATCCTGTTACCCTCTTCCTGTCAAACCAGAAGATGTAAGCATTGCAGAGGAGGATTGTCCAAAGTGGGGTATATATGTGGGGCATGCTGTCCGGTCCTCTGGCAGTCTCTATGGGGGTGCCACAGGGTTCAATTCTCGGACCGACTCTTTTCTCTGTATATATCAATGATGTTGCTCTTGCTGCGGGCGATTCCCTGATCCACCTCTACGCAGATGACACCATTCTATATACTTCTGGCCCGTCCTTGGACACTGTGCTATCTAACCTCCAAACGAGGTTCAATGCCATACAACACTCCTTCCGTGGCCTCCAACTGCTCTTAAACGCTAGTAAAACCAAATGCATGCTTTTCAACCGTTCGCTGCCTGCACCCGCACGCCTGACTAGCATCACCACCCTGGATGGTTCCGACCTTGAATATGTGGACATCTATAAGTACCTAGGTGTCTGGCTAGACTGTAAACTCTCCTTCCAGACTCATATCAAACATCTCCAATCTAAAATCAAATCTAGAGTCGGCTTTCTATTCTGCAACAAAGCCTCCTTCACTCACGCCGCCAAACTTACCCTAGTAAAACTGACTATCCTACCGATCCTTGACTTCGGCGATGTCATCTACAAAATTGCTTCCAACACTCTACTCAGCAAACTGGATGCAGTTTATCACAGTGCCATCCGTTTTGTCACTAAAGCACCTTATACCACCCACCACTGCGAACTGTATGCTCTAGTCGGCTGGCCCTCGCTACATATTCGTCGCCAGACCCACTGGCTCCAGGTCATCTACAAGTAAAATCAAATCAAATTTATTTATATAGCCCTTCGTACATCAGCTGATATCTCAAAGTGCTGTACAGAAACCCAGCCTAAAACCCCAAACAGCAAGCAATGCAGGTGTAGAAGCACGGTGGCTAGGAAAAACTCCCTAGAAAGGCCAAAACCTAGGAAGAAACCTAGAGAGGAACCAGGCTATGTGGGGTGGCCAGTCCTCTTCTGGCTGTGCCGGGTGGAGATTATAACAGAACATGGCCAAGATGTTCAAATGTTCATAAATGACCAGCATGTTTGAATAATAAGAAGGCAGAACAGTTGAAACTGGAGCAGCAGCACGGCCAGGTGGACTGGGGACAGCAAGGAGTCATCATGTCAGGTAATCCTGGGGCATGGTCCTAGGGCTCAGGACCTCCGAGAGAGAGAAAGAAAGAGAGAAGGAGAGAATTAGAGAACGCACACTTAGATTCACACAGGACACCGAATAGGACAGTAGAAGTACTCCAGATATAACAAACTGACCCTAGCCCCCCGACACATAAACTACTGCAGCATAAATACTGGAGGCTGAGACAGGAGGGGTCAGGAGACACTGTGGACCCATCCGAGGACTAACCCTGGACAGGGCCAAACAGGAAGGATATAACCCCACCCACGTTGCCAAAGCACAGCCCCCACACCACTAGAGGGATATCTTCAACCACCAACTTACCATCCTGAGACAGGGCCGAGTATAGCCCACAAAGATCTCCGCCATGGCACAACCCAAGGGGGGGCGCCAACCCAGACAGGATGACCACATCAGTGAATCAACCCACTCAGGTGACGCACCCCTTCCAGGGACGGCATGAGAGAGCCCCAGTAAGCCAGTGACTCAGCCCCTGTAATAGGGTTAGAGGCAGAGAATCCCAAGTCCATTATCTCCCTCACCAACTTCAAACATCTGCTATCTGAGCAGCTAACCGATCGCTGCCGCTGTACATAGTCTATCGGTAAATAGCCCACCCATTTTTACCTACCTCATCCCCATACTGTTTTTATTTATTTTATTTTATGCTCTTTTGCACACCAATATCTCTACCTGTACATGACCATCTGATCATTTATCACTCCAGTGTTAATCTGCAAAATTGTAATTATTCGCCTACCTCCTCATGCCTTTTGCACACAATGTATATAGACTCTCCTTTTTTCAACTGTATTATTGACTTGTTAATTGTTTGCTCCATGTGTAACTCTGTGTTGTCTGTTCACACTGCTATGCTTTATCTTGGCCGGGTCGCAGTTGCAAATGAGAACTTGTTCTCAACTAGCCTACCTGGTTAAATAAAGGTGAAATAAAAAAATAAAAGGAGGTGAAGCTTGAGTTAGATATCGACCTAGTGTGACCATCCTGGTCCCTCAAGTCAGTGAGTCAACACAGGAAGGAGCAATGAATGGATAGTTCATTTATTTCCAAAGCTGCAATGATGGGACACACACAGTATGGATGAATGATCAGTAGTGACAGGATATAAATACCACTCCCACAGCAATTCTACATTAATCTGCCCTGTAATTTACTAACAAAACTATTGAAATGTCTATCAAAGTCATTGTGATCGTATAGTGGATTTAACAATTCCTACTAATTCCTAATTTACTATAATAAAAATAAATACATTATTTCCATGTGTCTCATATTCACTACATCAGAATATCGCGTCATCCATTTTAGTATCAAAATATATCAAATTGACATGGAAAATTACTCAATGTCCCCCTCAGGTGGCGAAGAAGTATAATACACCTAAACTAACAAAACCGGGCTGATAAACTGGCTGGTGTTCATGAGTTTGTAAAACATATACTTTATACTTTTGTCATAAATGACCTGCATTGATGAGACACACAGTGTGGATGAATGATCAGTAGTCGACAGGGTAAAAATAGCACTCCAAAAGAAGATGCATTTTCCAGTTAGATACCAACTTGAAAGAGGGATCTTTAGCTTAAAACCCACATGGAAAACAGACATTTGGCAAATAACATATAAAGAGAGGCTGACTTGACGCCAAACCAACAACAGTAGTTACTAAAACATAAATTGCTAATGTATGATTTAAAACGTGGATTTTATGATGTAATGTCAATTTTATACATTTCTATCCCAGGACCACTCAATTTTCAAATTCTCTATAAATCTGCTGTGGATTACCCAGAATCCTATACCTTTATCACACGAGCGGGGCAGCGGTCTAAGGCACTGTTCTTAAATGAATTGCCTCGTTAAACCGTTACACTGGCAAACAAACTCAGCAGCACAGAGAAGATCATCCATATGACGTTGAGAAATACTGCATTGTGTGTAGTTTGGAAGAGTCACAAAATAAGTTAATGAATATGTAATAACGCAAAAACATTGTTTGTACTTATAGGTAACCATATCGTGATTACAATTAGCTTACTAAGTCTTTAACCACACTGTATTGTTACACTGGTGAGTTAAAACTCATGCTTCGTACACTTTAATTTGTTATCTGAAGATAAAATCTACATTTTACTCAACTGTGTTACCCACTCCAGTCAGCAGATGGCGGTCTGGGAATTTATGGTTATGCTGTAGGTGTGACGTATAATCTAGTGGACGGAACGCTTCTTTCAACAGCAGCAACAGTTAGTCAGGGAGCTTGATAGACAAATAGCCGAACCAATAAAGCTCTTTAGACGCTTTAGTGTATATTAGCCACTGTGTTTTAAACCCACTTCTGTCGTCTAGTTAGTTATCCGATTTAATTTAATATTTATGCTGTTGTTGTTATTATTCAGCTAGCGGGCTGGTTAAGTTAGCATTAGCCTAGCTAACATCTCCGACCATGAGTTCACCAAGCTACTCTCCTTCTAATGAAGAGAAGGATATCACAGTAAATCAAGAAGTAGGGAGTGGGGCCGTTACTGTGAAAGAAGAGGAGGACGCGTTCAGAGTGAAAGACGAGGAAGATATCACAGTAAAACAAGAAGTAGGGAGTGGGGCTGTTACTGTGAAAGAAGAGGAGGACGCGTTCAGAGTGAAAGAGGAGGCTGATGTCACAGTAAAAGGAGAGGAAGATGCAGTTTATGGCGTGAAAGAGGAGGGGGAGGAGATTACTTTTACATCGAAAAAGGAGGAGGAAGAAGAGGAGGAACCTGGGTATCTGGGCCCGGTTTCCCAAACGCATCTTAAGGCATCCAATGGTTCTAACGATGAATTTAGCCATAAGATGGTTTTTAGAAACCGTTCCCTGATTAACACTGGTAAGTACTGTCTTAACAACAGAGGCACAAACTCTGCAGTTGAACTGATGTTAGGTGTTAAGGTGGAAATCTGCAATTGCTACATCCATATTGTGACTTTTAAATTATTTATTTACAGCCATTGATTCTTGAAGAATATAACACATGCCTCATGAGTTGAGGTCAACTGTTGTACCCCATCAGAACCCCAAATAAGCTTTAATATAATGTTTAGAAACAATGTAAATCAACACTGTATAGCAGTTAAGAACAAATTCTTATTTTCAATAACGGACTAGGAACAGTGGGTAAATTGACAGATTTGTACCATGTCAGCTCGGGGATATGAACTTGCAACCTTCCGGTTACTAGTCCAACTCTCTAACCACTAGGCTACCCTGCCGCCTCAACATGGTTAAAACTATAATGTAGGTCTGTCTGTAGTTACATATCTCCAACCCCATAATCTTTTATTACCAAAATAGTGGTGGAATGACAGATTTGTTATTGTTTGAACTGCAGATGGCTGGGTTTTGTGTTTTTTTTAAACAGCAACAAAATGGCTGCCCAGAGACTTGGTTAACAGCTGAGGGATGGGGGAAGGAGAAGTGTAATCACTCTCAAATTCATAGAGAACGATATTGAAGAAACCTTAACCCAACACCTAGCGACCTCGTCAAGAAGTTCAGACATCTTGGCGTAACAGTTATAAGGTGTTGATTTGACAGTCGCTGGACCCAGGTTTGAGTTCAGCTCAGGGCTACCCCCTGAATTCAATACACTATGAATACAAGGACTGGCCATCCATGAGGTCATATTGATAATTTAACCAGTTTTCTAGGCTAAATAGTATATTCTAGAATTCATCCATGATGTCATAATGATAGTTTAACCAGGTTTCTAGGATATATAGTATATTCTAGAATTCATCCATGATGTCATAATGATAGTTTAACCAGGTTTCTAGGCTATATAGTATATTCTAGAATTCATCCATGATGTCATAATGATAGTTTAACCAGGTTTCTAGGATATATAGTATATTCTAGAATTCATCCATGATGTCATAATGATAGTTTAACCAGGTTTCTAGGCTATATAGTATATTCTAGAATTCATCCATGATGTCATAATGATAGTTTAACCAGGTTTCTAGGATATATAGTATATTCTAGAATTCATCTATGATGTCATAATGATAGTTTAACCAGGTTTCTAGGATATATAGTATATTCTAGAATTCATCCATGATGTCATAATGATAGTTTAACCAGGTTTCTAGGATATATAGTATATTCTAGAATTCATCCATGATGTCATAATGATAGTTTAACCAGGTTTCTAGGATGTACAGTGGGGCAAAAAAGTATTTAGTCAGCCACCAATTGTGCAAGTTCTCCCACTTAAAAAGATGAGGCCTGTAATTTTCATCATAGGTACACTTCAACTATGACAGACAAAATGAGAAAAAAAATCCAGAAAATCACATTGTATGATTTTTTTAATGAATTTATTTGCATATTATGGTGGATATGTATCTCCCTCATTTTTCAGAGTAAAAGCCTGAAACAATGCCTAAAGAATGACCACATGTAGAAGAAGCCATAGAGATCGTGACCTGGGTCCCTAGTCTTTGTATGGTGGATAGGCTTTCAATGGAAAAACAGCCTTTCAAAATAATAGTACTTCCTGGATGGATTTTCCTCAGGTTTTCGCCATATCAGTTCTGTTATACTCACAGACATTATTTTAACAGTTTTGGAAACTTTATATTTTCCATCCAAATCTACAAATTATATGCATGTCCTAGCTTCTCGGCCTGAGTAGCAGGTAGTTTAATTTAGGCACGCTTTTGATCCAAAATTCTGAATGCTGTCCCCTACCCTAGTGAAGTGAAGCATTCTATTTAATTAAATAATTAAGACACACAAATTACTCAACGTCATAACTAGAGGGAGCCGCTCGTCAACACAACCTGACCGGAGGGAGCCGCTCCTCAACATAACCTGACCGGAGGGGGCCGCTCGTCAACACAACCTGACCGGAGGGGGCCGCTCGTCAACACAACCTGACCGGAGGGGGCCGCTCGTCAACACAACCTGACCGGAGGGAGCCGCTCGTCAACATAACCTGACCGGAGGGAGCCGCTCGTCAACATAACCTGACCGGAGGGAGCCGCTCGTCAACATAACCTGACCGGAGGGAGCCGCTCGTCAACATAACCTGAACGGAGGGAGCCGCTCGTCAACATAACCTGACCGGAGGGAGCCGCTCGTCAACATAACCTGACCGGAGGGAGCCGCTCGTCAACATAACCTGACCGGAGGGGGCCGCTCGTCAACATAACCTGACCGGAGGGAGCCGCTCGTCAACATAACCTGACCGGAGGGGGCCGCTCGTCAACATAACCTGACCGGAGGGGGCCGCTCGTCAACATAACATTAAATTCAATTAAATATACCTTCCGGCAACCCGCCTCACCCAATGTGATACGGATCTGCTTTTTTTTTGGCCCTTATAGCTAGAACCTTCATCAGAAGCTAATTAGCTACTAGCTATTTAGTCATTGTTAGCCATTGCTAGCGGCCTTTACCTTTTTAGCTCAAACACCAGTCGCTTTTAGCCTGGATAATACCTGCCAGTCTGCACAGCGCGATATCAACCCTGAGCATACCTCTTTTGCCAATTGGCCTGGGCCCTTTGTCGACACGGAGCCCCGTTGTCGGGCTGATGGAAAAGCCAAAGAGCATTTTACTGGTTGAAGTGTTTTTTAAGTGCAAAGAGGTTGATTTGCGATGACGATACAAACATTATATTAAGTAGGACGTTCAAACGAGGCTTACAATTTTAATCCAAAGTAGTGTGACATGCTCTCATAAGCAACCTGGACATGGAGGTTACTCCCCTGAGGTTTCCCCCATTCACATTCAGAATACATTGTGAAAAAACAAAATCTTTGCTCACCATTTTTGCTCCAGGAAGATATACTACATCCAAAACTATCGGTTTCTTCATTAGGGGGAACGAGTTTCTACCAAATTGCATGTGCATCGCCCTCGTGCCGCAATTTTAGCAAACACAGAAAGGTGCCTATGTTGGAGACCAAAAGTCGTCTGGCACACTTCTTAGGATTTCAACAACTTTAATAACTTTTTTTCTAGCCTACAATCATCGATGTTACTACTAATGTGAAAACAAGACAAAATATGACTATTCTTGCTCATTTTTAAGACAATTGTCAAATAATCATTACAGACAACAATTGTTGTACAACATCATGGCTACGCTGTTGGCATCACCTTTTACAGTGGATTTCCGCTGTTGTGGGCCTTTAACCATCTGTCTGACTTTGTTGTTCACACAGGAGAGAGACGGGACTACCATGGGTCCTCTGGGGAGCCTCAACAACCTCATGATGCTGACGAGGCAGAGAAGAGTCTCTCCACATTAGAACACCCCAAGAAACACCTGCAGAGATCCACAGGGAAGATAACTCTCTGCTGCTCTGACTGTGGGAAGATATTCACCTCATCAGGCATTACAATTCATCAGCGAACACACACAGGAGAGAAATCTTATAGCTGTACTGAATGTGGGAAGAGTTTTACTACATTGAGCAATCTGACTCGTCACCAAAGAACACACACAGGAGAGAAACCTCATAGCTGTACTCAATGTCGGAAGAGTTTTACGCATTCATCAGGCCTGATATCACACCAGAGAACACACACAGGAGAGAAACCTTCTAGCTGTACTCAATGTGGGAAGAGCTTTACTCAACAGTGCAACCTGATATCACACCAGAGAACACACACAGGAGAGAAACCTTATAGCTGTACTCAATGTGGGAAGAGCTTTACTCAACAATGCAACCTGATATCACACCAGAGAACACACACAGGAGAGAAATCTCATAGCTGTGATCTGTGTAACAAGAGATACTCTGATAAAAGATCTCTGATCGAGCATCAGAAAATACATGGAGTTGTTTCATGATATCAATTAATTAATGTCACAATGTAGAATGTTTTAACATTGTAGAAGGAGTAATTTAATGATGTCACAATGTAGGACCCTAAATGTTTCTCCCCTGTTCTATTGATTTCAACATGACATGGATATTATCCTCAGGGGAAAGATCCAGGCTCTGAATTGAGAGAGTACTATTTATGTGATTTAACTAAAAGTGACCCACGTGAATCAAAGTGAAACACTTCAAAATGTAGCTAGCTGTTTTCTACAAATTGTCCTCTAACCAGGGATGTACACATTACTCCCAGATTCCGTGTGGTTTTTGAGCTGTTGGTTTTAACAGGACCTGCAACCACATCTCCCCTCTCTCGCTCAATTGATGTCAACGTGATATTGATGAGTGATGACAAATAAGTGCTGTTCCATTGTTTAGCGACCCCTAAATTTAAATGCAACAATCAAAAATGTAGCTGATTGTCTTCTGCAGGTTGTCCTCTAACCAGTGAGGTAAAATGTATCTCCCATTTCCATGTGTTTTTTGTTTTGTTTTACTTTCTAGAGCAGGTTCAACCTGATTTCCTCCCAAATCCATATGCGTTGCCATGGAACACAATTTATTTTGACTGCACGTTTTTCCGTATTGGAAATTAGTTTTGTTTGCGCTCGTTCCAAGGGGACGAGAGTTCTAGAAGCTAGTGGGTTTTAGGATTCTATTGAAAGAAAAATTAGAAAAAAATAATATGATTGTTTATTATTATTTAGGAATAGGTGTTTTTTCTTGTTTTTAATTGTTGACAGCCAGTAGACACCATGTTTATATTGGTGAAGGTGAAGCAGTGTAGTTGATTATAATGTGAAATTGAAGTTGTTTTCTGTTGGTGGTGAGCAAACTTGTCCAACAAAAATATAGGATAAATTTGTTGTCTTAAAGGGGAACAGGCTTTGGTTTTTCCATTTGTGTTTTGCGGTTGGACTTTAGCACGTATAGCTCGTTAGCATGTATAGCTCGTTAGCACGTTGGGCGCACAGATCGGTGTCACCTCGTTAGTCATTATGTGTTACACCTGTGCTGGCTTATTTCATCTCATTAGTGGTAAGCTGTTTCACCTGAGCTGGTCCAGGTTCTATTTAAGAGTGTCTGGCCCAGTCTTGTTACATGTGGAGAGTCAACACCTTTAGTTGCACCAACTTTTTGGTTTTTTGGTCTTTAAGTTTGGTGTGGGTTTTTCTTTTGTTTGCCTCTTCTTGGACAGAGTTAGTGGGTCTCATGGTGGGTGTCTTTTAGGTCCCAGTTGTTGTTACTAGTCAATTTTTAATCGACACCCTCAGTGTCTTTCAGAACCCCTCCAATGAACAAATATGTGCAAAAGCAAAACATATCTTAGTATGAAAAACAGTATCTTCCACTATGTTAAAATAGTGCATGGTATGTACGTTTAGTATCACTTTTCAACCAACCCAGTTCATTTGTTGAAACTGAAATGTTTTGAAATCAACAATACGTCAAAAGATTCAACTACTGGATCAATCCCACTTTTCCAGCCTGCTGAAGGCGTGGTGGAGAGGTAAACACCACCCCCGACTCTACCAGGGGCTTGAGGTGGTCTCCCACAGCTCTGCTTATGTCATGTTCTGTGAACTTGCTGTTCCATTTCTTGCCTGCCCTGTAACAAGGAAACACATTTAGTCAAATTATACAGATGCACAATCGAGTGCATCCTGTCGGGCTGTATCACCGCCTGGTACTACCTGCCCTCCAGGACACCTACACCACCCGATGTCACAGGAAGGCCATAAAGATCATCAAGGACAACAACCACCCGAGCCACTGCCTGTTCACCCCGCTATCATCCAGAAGGCGAGGTCAGTACAGGTTCATCAAAGCAGGGACCGAGAGACTGAAAAACAGCTTCTATCTCAAGGCCATCACTGTTCAACAGCCACCACTAATATTGAGTGGCTGTTGCCAACATACTGACAATGACACTGACTCAACTCCAGCCACTTTAATAATGTAAATTGATGTAAAATATATATCACTAGCCACTTTAAACAATGCTACTTAATATGTTTACATACCCTACATTACTCATCTCATGTATATACTGTACTCTATACCATCTACTGCATCTTGCCTATGCTGTTCTGTACCATCACTCATTCATATATCTTTATGTACATATTCTTTATCCCTTTACACTTGTGTGTGTATAAGGTAGTAGTTGTGGAATTGTTAGGTTAGATTACTCACTGGTTATTGCTGCATTGTCGAATCTAGAAGCACAAGCATTTCGCTACACTCGCATTAACATTGCTAACCATGTGTATGTGACAAATAACATTTGATTTATATACAACACTCAAAGTAGTGGATATGGAGCATCTACAGCCTCAGTTACACCTGGAACCTAAATGTGACTCCTGTCATCTGATCACTCCAAACTGCATTAGGTTCAGATCTACCAGGACGGACCTTTGACAGTCTGGATGCAGTCAGGCCACTGAATATAAATAAGCAAACTGGAGATTCCTTCAAAACGGTTGCCGACAGTTAACGTGTAGGGCATTGCAAGGTTGGGTGACCAGGGTCATCTGGGACTGCCTCCTGGAGGAATTCAGGTGTGTGAAGGCTACCTGTGTCCTGCGTAACGTCATGAGGATGGACACGAGGACCAGGAGGGGATCTGCAGCTCGCCGCCGTGTCCCAGAGGAGGTGTCTGCTGCTCTGCAGGATGTTTCAAAGATGGGGTCCAACAAGGAAGTGCAAAAACAAAACGGGCTGTTTTAAATCACCCATATTGACAAAATGTGGAACAATTGGACACCCTATAACCCACACCTACACACATGTATCGATCTGATTGTTGGATTGTGTTGTGCAGTAAGCAGGTTCAGGTGTATAACTGTGGCTCCTTCCACCGTCAAGAGAATAGGCAAGAGGGCCAACCATGGAGAATAGTAAGACACTTCATTATTTCTAAAACTATGCTATATTGTTTGTCTAGAGAAGAGACACTATTATGTAATTGTGATGAACTGAGAGAACATTTATGTAGCACTGTGATTCATTAATCATGTGCTGCATTCCCTGCTCCTATGTGTTTACCTCTTTCCCTTTCTGTCTTTAACACCTCTCTCTCCACCTCCTCTTTCTTCCTGTTTTTATAATTCACAACAGATGTGCATTGATGGACAGATTGAACTTGTATTTATAACACTTGGATAATGAGCTTTTCAATAAAGCATTTCACATTCTCTACTGGTTGAAATGAAGTGTAATGTGATGAAATACTCCACCTATCCTGTGTTTACCAGATCAATGCAGATGAAGGGCATTAGATGTTGAGATGAACCAGTGTTAGAGTATTTACATGATGCATAGGAAGTGTAGTGTAGTGTTTAAAAAATATATATTTCTGTATATATGAATTAACTAGTTAAATCCTGTTTCTAGTCTATTAGTTACAATGTGTAACCATTAATGTCCCAGGACCAAGATTGGTAAACACTGTTGAAGTGTATAATTGTAATACATACATGCAGACACGGCATCATTCAAAGACAGGAATTTGATCACCTCAAAGACATTCATACCTAAACTGCACATTAATTTGCCAAGGTAGAGTACATGATCAGTGAATATATTAAATGTACAGGCTACAATGTGGGGATCTCATGCATGGTAATAACTACATGTATATTTGACTTGAATCCTTGGCAAAACATGATATTATATTCTACTCAATCCATAGGCTTCATTAATGTCATTCAGGCTGTTTTGAAGTTGATACAACTGGCTATGATAGTTGAGGTTCATAGCTAGGTTCTGAACTAATATGTATACCAAACATTTGGGTCCATACACAGATCACCTAGATAGCTAGCTACACATCCATGGGCATACAGGGATTTTAAATCATCCACTGCACAGTCATCCACTGCACAATGACATACGTTATTTCATCTATCTGCATGGCAAATACAAATTTGTACATTCAATTTGCAGTAAATTCTTCAGCCAGCTAGATTCTATACATCCACTTTTTCACAAAACGACCGCCTGGTTTGTGGGTTGTTTAAGGTGTCCCTAAAACAACCAGAATGACAATTTCATACTCATGTCACAACACCCATAAAACTAGACCAGCTAGCTGGCTAAATCACGATTTTCGTAAATGAACTATGATTAAAAAAAGCATAATCCTTTGTCTCTCCATTAACTAACATTCCTATCAACTGTACATGTTTTTTGCATGATTCGTTATGACGTTATAATCCCTTACATTTGCTTCCACCCTAGTATTTCTGTCCGCCATCTTTGATCCATTTCAGGTCTGTGTAGAGGTACCCCTCTCTCCTAGTATTTCTGTCCGCCATCTTTGCTGAAAAAAGTCCAACAGTCACTTGTGCAGCAGCAGCCTGCCCCGGTCCTAGTGCCGAATCGATATGAAGTTTAAGATATGATGGAACGGTTCACGAAAAAAAGAAATCACACAAAAATATATTGACTGATATTGATTAATTTAGGGAGGGATAATTAATATTTTAGCACTAGCGTCGTCTCTGATTCCAACCCTTTAACTTTTTGTCTGAAAATTAAATAAACATTTTACTCAACTGCGTTACCCACTCCAGTCAGCAAATGGCGGTCTGGGAATTTATGGTTATGCTGTTGGTGTGACGTATAATCTAGTGGACGGAACGCTTCTTTCATCAGCAGCAACAGTTCGTCAGACACCTTGGTAGCTTGCTAGACAAATTAGCCGAACCAATATAGCTCTTTAGACGCTTTCGTGTATATTAGCTACTGTGTTTTAAAGCCATTTCTGTCGTCTACTTAGTTATCCGATTTAATTTCATATTTACGGTGTTGTTATTATTATTCAGCTAGCGGGGTGGTTAACTTAGCATTAGCCTAGCTAACATCCCCGACCATGCGCTCACTAAGCTATTCCCCAGTTTTAAACCCACTTCTGTCGTCTAGTTAGTTATCCGATTTAATTTCATATTTACGGTGTTGTTATTATTCAGCTAGCGGGCTGGATAAGTTAGCATTAGCCTAGCTAACATCCCCGACCATGCGGTCACTAAGCTACTCTCCTTCTAATGAAGAGAAGGATATCACAGTAAATCAAGAAGTAGGGAGTGGGGCCGTTACTGTGAAAGAAGAGGAGGACGCGTTCAGAGTGAAAGACGAGGAAGGTATCACAGTAAAACAAGAAGTAGAGAGTGGAGCCTTTACTGTGAAAGAAGAGGAGGACGCGTTCAGAGTGAAAGAGGAGGATGGTGTTACAGTGAAAGGAGAGCATGTAGTTTATGGCGTGAAAGAGGAGGGGGAGGAGATGACTGTTACATCGAAAAAGGAGGAAGAGGAGGAACCTGGATATCTGGTTCCGGTTTCCCAAACGCATCTTCAGGCATCCAATGGTTCTAACGATGAACTCAACCGTAAGATGGTTTTTAGAAACCATTCCCTGATTAACACTAGTAAGTACTGTCTTAACAACAGAGGCACAAACTCTGCAGTTGAACTGATGTTTGGTGTTAAGGTGGAAATCTGCAATCGCTACATCCATATTTTGACTTTTAAATTATTTATTTACAGCCATTGATTCTTGAAGAATATAACACATGCCTCATGAGCTGAGTTCAACTGTTGTACCCCATCAGAACCCCAAATAATATTTTTTTACTATAATGTTTAGAAACAATGTAAATCAACACTGTATAGCAGTTAAGACAGATTTGTACCATGTCAGCTCGGGGATGTGAACTTGCAAACGGTTACTAGTCCAACGTTCTAAGCATGAGGATACCCTTCTGCCTCAACATGGTTAAAACTATAATGTTGATATCATGGATGGTCAGTCCTTGCATCCATAGGTCTGTCTAGTTACATTTATCCAAACCCATAATTTTATTACCAAAATAGTGGTGGAATGACATTTGTTATTGTTTGAACTGCAGATTGCTGGGTTGTGTGGGGTTTTTAAAAAGCAACAAAATGGCTGCCCAGAGACTTGGTTAACAGCTGAGGGATGGGGGAAGGAGAAGTAACCACTCTCAAATTCATAGAGAACGATATTGTAGAAACCTTAACCCAACACCTAGCTGCCTCGTCAAGAAGTTCAGACATCTTGGCGTAACAGTTGTTGACTTGACAGTCGCTGGACCCAAGTTTGAGTTCAGCTCAGGGCTACCCCCTGAATTCAATACACTATGAATACAAGGACTGGCCATCCATGATGTCATAATGATAATTTAACCAGTTTTCTAGGCTATATAGTATATTCTAGAATTAATCCATGATGTCATAATGATAGTTGCTGACTTTTGCCTTATACCTGCAGCAAATGCCTCTACCCCGTCCTCTGGCTAGGCAGAGGACTTTAGGATTTTAGTTACTGCGGTGTAACAAGGGCCTAACCCTTCTATTTCTGCGTAATGGCCCTTCGCGTGAGTTTGGTTTGTTCCTTCGTTCACGTTGTCACTCCCTTATTTTCCGGTCTAGTATGAGGTCTTGGATAGATATACTCCTATTTAAATATTCTGAGTGTTATGGATTCCTCCTGTATTTCCTTACCTTCAAGTCTCTTTTACCTCTGTATATATCAATACCTAATAACTTATTCTATTGGTTATTATGCTCGTCAGCTAGTAGTCACTTGGAAACTAGTATTGGTATATATTTTGACACAAAATGAATATTTTTTACTTTTTATTTTACTAGGCAAGTCAGTTAAGAACAAATTCTTATATTCAATGACGGCCTAGGAACAGTGGGTTAACTGCCTGTTCAGGGGCAGCTCGGGGATTCGAACTTGCAACCTTTCGGTTACTAGTCCAACGCTCTAACCACTAGGCTATCCTGCCGCCCCAAATATTCTTTAGTGCAATCACTTTAACCTATAACCAGGGTCACTTTCTGTTCAGTGAGAGTGTTGAAGGCATTTTCTCTCCAGATCTGGCCTAGTTGTCAAATTTTGGCAAGTTGTCAAAATTTGTTGTCAAAGCTTTTATTAAGTCACTCTGTTTTTTGTCTTATACACATTATTACAATTCAATGGTTCTACAGTTTCCTAATACATCAATAATGCTCAATCAATCCTTAATGCTTTAAGCTATGCCAGATAATATTGCAAAACTTTAAATGCGTTAACACTTCTAACAATATTGACTAAATAGCAAAAATAGTTCAATTACCTTAAATGCTCAGCCCCTTGGTCACTTTCCTGTAATTGGTATTCTCACAGCACTAACGCTAGATTCCGAATTCCAATATCCTAATACACTTCCAACTCTGTGTATGGACTCAATATATTGTAACCGGTACTTGGCTGTGTCCTTGTATTGCTAATCACATCTGTACCTGATGTCTCACTGTGTGACTGCTGCTTTGTCTGTGATCAAGAGGTGTCTAGACCCCTGTGTTTCAAATATGGTTCTCGTCTAACAAAAAGCGTATAGTGTGTTTCGGAGACTCAGTTTCGGGTTCACAAAGTTCAACCAAGTAGCTTCAGATATTGATCCAATAAGTACTTAGGCAAATTATCCGGTTCTCAAATATTGTTCTAGTCTAACAAAAAGCATATATCCTACTACTATTCACTTCTAACTCTATGCATAGACTCAATATATTGTAACTGGTACTTGGCTGTTTCCTTGTATTGCTAATCACATCTGTACCTGATGTCTCACTGTTTGACTGCCGCTTTGTCTGTGATCAAGAGGTGTCAAGACCCCTGTGTTTCAAATATTGTTCTAGTCTAACAAAAAGCGTATAGTGCAATAGTAAATGTACCTATGATGATTCTCCATATTAAGTCTGTCTCATATGTCAGTGAGGATCATGCCTCTCTTATGATCTCTGTTCTCTTTATATACCTTTTTACAGGGGAAGTTCGCAAGTTTCTGGAGCTGTGGCTAAACCACACTTTCACACTGACACTGTCCTGCTGCTTGCAACGGCCGCTTACTCGGGGACTGTAGATTGCTTACACTGAGTGCTTACTCGGGGACTGTAGATTGCTTACACTGAGTGCTTACTCAGGGACTGTAGATTGCTTACACTGAGTGCTTACTCGGGGACTGTAGATTTCTTAATATGTCATCTTAGACCTGTGTCTAAATGGAAGCTTCTTATTCTAAA
The DNA here is from genome assembly GCF_002021735.2 of Oncorhynchus kisutch. NCBI lineage: Eukaryota > Metazoa > Chordata > Actinopteri > Salmoniformes > Salmonidae > Oncorhynchus > Oncorhynchus kisutch. Next base: position 29,978 of record NW_022263123.1, read on the forward strand.
TCTAGGTCATGCACTACTAACTCCCATTCTGCTGCTTCCGTGTTACTGTTGGCTGATTCTACTTAATGATACCAGCTGGTTGTTTCTACCACTTGAGGCGGCGTAGGTGGCATGTCAAGCGTCAGCTGGGAGAAGTCTATGATAGGTATCTCCTCTGCTTCCCCCTGTTGTCCAGTTTCTGCAGGTGTGGTCCATGGTTCCATGAGGTCCCGTGAATGCCCTGTGTTGCTGTCCCCATTGCTTGATGGAGTGGGCAGATTCTTTTCATCTCTTGTCACACCAGATATACGACATCCATAACTAGTGGTTTCGTCATTAGCATGGAGGAGTTTATGCAATCAAATTGCCCTCATGCCGCAATTTTAGAAAACACAAAGTACCTGTATTGTAGACCAAAAGTCTTCTACCACACTGCTTAGAGTTTCAACAACATGAATAACTTATTTCTAATCTACAATCTTAGATGTTACTACTAATGTGAAAACAAGACAAAATATGACTTCTTGCTCATTTTAAGACAATAATTTTAACATTCATTACAGACATCAATTGTTGTACAACAATCATGGCTATGCTGTTGGCATCAACTTTTACACTGGATTACTGCTGTTGTGGGCCTTTAATCATCTGTCTGACTTTGTTGTTCACACAGGAGAGAGACGTGACTATCGTGGATCCTCTGGGGAGCCTCAACAACCTCATGATGCTGAGGAGACAGAGAAGAGTCTCTCCAGATCAGAACACCTCAATAAACACCCGCAGAGACCCACAGGGAAGAGAACTCACTGCTGCTCTGACTGTGGGAAGAGATTCACCTCATCAGGCATTAAAATTCATCAGAGAACACACACAGGAGAGAAACGTTATAGCTGTGATCAATGTGGAAAGAGTTTTACTTCATCTGGCAATCTGACTCAACACCAAAGAACACACACAGGAGAGAAACCTTATAGTTGTGGTCAATGTGGGAGGAGTTTTAGTCGATCTGGAGATCTGACAGTGCACAAGAGAATACACACAGGAGAGAAACCTTATAGCTGTGGTCAATGTGGGAGGAGTTTTAGTCGATCTGGAGATCTGACAGTGCACGAGAGAATACACACAGGAGAGAAATCTTATAGCTGTGGTCAATGTGGGAAGAGATTTGCTACACCTGGCCACCTGACTCTACACCAGAGAACACACACAGGAGAGAATCCGTATAGCTGTGATCAATGTGGGAAGAGATTTGCAACATCTGGCTCTCTGACTCTACACCAGAGAACACACACAGGAGAGAAACCTTATAGCTGTGGTCAATGTGGGAGGAGTTTTAGTCGATCTGGAGATCTGACAGTGCACAAGAGAATACACACAGGAGAGAAACCTTATAGCTGTGAACAGTGTGGGAAGAGATTTACTCAGTCACACAGCCTGATACACCACCAGAGAATACACACAGGAGAGAAACCTTATAGCTGTGATCAATGTGGGAAGAGATTTGTGACACCTGGCCACCTGACTCTACACCAGAGAACACACACAGGAGAGAATCCGTATAGCTGTGATCAATGTGGGAAGCGATTTGCAACATCTGGCCACCTGACTCTACACCAGAGAACACACACAGGAGAGAAACCTTATAGCTGTGGTCAATGTGGGAGGAGCTTTAGTCGATCTGGAGATCTGACAGTGCACAAGAGAATACACACAGGAGAGAAACCTTATAGCTGTGATCAATGTGGGAAGGGATTTGCTACATCGGGCAACCTGACTCTACACCAGAGAACCCACACAGGAGAGAAACCTTATAGCTGTGGTCAATGTGGGAGGAGCTTTAGTCGATCTGGAGATCTGACAGTGCACAAGAGAATACACACAGGAGAGAAACCTTATAGCTGTGATCAATGTGGGAAGAGATTTGCTACACCTGGCCACCTGACTCTACACCAGAGAACACACACAGGAGAGAAACCGTATTGCTGTGATCAATGTGGGAAGAGTTTTAGTCGATCTGGAGATCTGACAGTGCACAAGAGAATACACACAGGAGAGAAATCTTATAGCTGTGATCAGTGTGGGAATAGATTTACTCAGTCACACAGCCTGATACACCACCAGAGAATACACACAGGAGAGAAACCTTGTAGCTGTGGTCAATGTGGGAAGAGTTTTGTTCAAGCTTGCCATCTGACTCAACACCAGAGAACACACAGGATTGAAATCTCATAGCTGTGACCAGAGATAATCTGATAAAAGATCTCTGATCAAATATTAGGAAATACATACATGAAGTAGTTGTTTCATGTGCCCACTTATGAATTGATATCAACGTGTTATGGATATTAGCCTCATGGGGAAAAATCCAGGCTCTGAAATGGAAGAGTACTATTTATGTGATTTAACAAAATTGACAAACAAAAAAAGAGTTTGGATCAAATCAAATGTATTTATAAAGCCCTTCTTATATCAGCTGATATCTCAAAATGCTGTACAGAAACCCAGCCTAAAGCCTAAAACCCCAAACAGAAAGCAATGCAGGTGTAGAAGCACGGTGTCTAGGAAAAACTCCCTAGAAAGGCCAAAACCTAGGAAGAAACCTAGAGAAGAACAAGGCTATGAGGGGTGGCCAGCCCTTTTCTGGCTGTGCCGGGTGGAGATTATAACAGAACATGGCCAAGATGTTCATAAATGACCAACCAGCATGGTCAAATAATAATAATCACAGTAGTTGTCGAGGGTGCAACAGATCAACACCTCAGGAGTAAATGTCAGTTGGCTTTTCATAGCCGATCATTAAGAGTATCTCTTCCGTTCCTGCTGTCTCTAGAGAGTTGAAAACAGCAGGTTTGGGACTAGTAGCACATCCGGTGAACAGGTCAGGGTTCCATAGCCGCAGGCAGAACAGTTGAAACTGGAGCAGCAACACGGCCAGCTGGACTGGGGACAGCAAGGAGTCATCATGCCAGGTAGTCCTGAGGCCTGGTCCTAGGGCTCAGGTCCTCCGAGAGTGAGAAAGAAAGAATTAGAGAGAGCATACTTAAATTCACACAGGACACCGGATAAGACAGGAGAAGTACTCCAGATATATCAAACTGACCCTAGCCCCCTGACACACAAACTACTGCAGCATAAATACTGGAGGCTGAGACATGAGGGGTCAGGAGACACAGTGGCCCCATCCGATGATAACCCCGGACAGGGCCAAACAGGAAGGATATAACCCCACCCACTTTGCCAAAGCACAGCCCCCACACCACTAGAGGGATATCTTCAACCACCAAATTTTTAAGTTTGTTGTGGGTTTTTCTTTTGTTTGCCTCTTGGGCAGATTTAGTGGGTCTCATGGTGGGTGTCTTTTAGGTCCCCGTTGTTGTTACTAGTCAACTTTCAGAGGACACAGAGCAAAACTGCAACATTATGTTATTGTACTTTTATTGTATCACATGGTTGTTTTATGTAACAGAATAGAGGGTTCTTAGAACTATTGTCTGTGTGTTCTACTGAGGATGTGCCTCTGGGAGAAAACACTGACAAGAGATTTACAATGCATTTTGGGTGATAAAACCTAAAGAGACAGTATTCCAGACTATGAGTTAATGTTTCTGTTCTATATGTTACCAGGGAGAGATGACCTCAGGGCCAGACCCTGGTTTCTACACAAAGAGTACTGTTTTTACAGAGGACACTGTCTGCTGTGAATTATAAGTATCTTTCATACAAATCTGAACCTTGTGACCCATTCTATACATCTGTTGTTGGTCATGTAGGTTGAAAGGGGTGTATCTTAGCTATAAAAGACCTTTGTACTTTTGTCTCGTGGCTCTCAACGAATCATCTGGGGGTGATTTGTTGACCAGACAATATTATTGTAGAGCACTCAATTGATTCACTTTATATGTGTGTGTTGTATTGACCTGCTCCCTTATTAATAAGTGAATAAAGATTTAGTTTAAGAATAAATCTGACTTGTGTGATAAGTTTGTTTCTCATTTGATATTAAAGAAATTAACAACCACATTTGGCAATGTGAATCTTGACTTGGTGACCGCTCCTGACGACCTGGGTAAATCGTCCTCGAGGGATCCCTCAAACTTGGAATCTCATGGAGACCACACTTCGGGAACGGAGCAGATGGACCCACCTTAGACCTGAGATGCAGCGAGCAGATTCTATACACCTAGTTTTAAAGTATGTGAAAATATTCCTGCAGGTAAAAATATTGTTGAAAAACTAATTGATTAGGTATGTTTGGGAATAGCATTGTGTGACTGATATGAGAGTTGTGTGAATGTGGAAATGAGTCTTAATCTGACGTTTGGATAGTAAAAAATATGCTTACTCAGATTATTGAAAATTAGATAATAAACGGGATGATATTTTAGAAAGCAGCGGAAGGTCTATAGTTCCTGGGAGGCTTGATTTTGCCGTGGTCTCTGAAAGGTTAGAGAACTGTTGAGGATCCTATGGTCATTGTCTGGGAAACAAAAGTGTATTTTTTTATTCTGCTGGGAGTATGTTTGGAGAGCTGCTGTGTAGCTATGGAGAGTCCTTGAAAAAGCAAATGGAATGGTTGTCGCAAGTCGCTGAGAATTTCTTACGTTTTATATGGATTCTGTGAATATGAAAATATGATGAATTGTATGTGGGTATATTGATTACTAGAGATTTGATGAAGTATTACTGGCATAATCATTAGATACAATTTAAACAACCCATATGTAGATGAACGTAGGTTTTGCGTTGGTATCTTTAATGGATAATTGGATAAAGATGAGGTTTAAGCATTATTAAACAGTCTACAAAGTCTGGGCAGTTGTCCCAGAAACTGATGGGAGTGTGTCCATTTTAGGATAAGTTATCCTAACGAGGTGACTATAAAACGCTAACTGGATTTTCTCCATCCCGGTACTACAATTGAGATAAAACTGCCCTTAAGGCCTGAAAATTCAGGGGGGGTGGTGTCTTCCCAGTATGAGAGGAGTTGCTATTGCAACAGTATAGCTTCCATCCCTCTCCTCGCCCCGACCTGGGCTCGAACCAGGGATCCTCTGCACACATCAACAACAGCCAACCTCAAGGCATCGTTTCCCATCGCTCCACAAAAGCCGCGACCTACTTCAAGGTCTCAGAGCGAGTGACGTCGCCGATTGAAACGCTAACTGGCTAGCCATTTCACATCGGTTACACTATATTTAATGAATACACATTTTTCCATAAAGTTAGAGTGAACCAAAGTGTCTGACTAAGTGTTGATGTTGAAGAAGCGTCCCATCCACTATATTATACGTCACAGTGGCAGAATCACCTGAAAGACGTACATCGTCATCTGCTGACTGGAGTCGGTATCGCAGTTGAGAAAATACTTTCAGACAAAAAGCTAAAAAGCGACTGCCCCTAAAAACCAACGACTCCCTTTGAAAAAGGGCTATGTGTCATCAGAAACATTTATAATTGTGTAAAAATGTACTACAAAGTGTAGCTAAATATAATATCTTTGGTCAGACCCCCTCAGCACGTGACGTCCAAGGACTATAGGGCGATATCAGGCCTGTCTGTTGTGGCCGCTATTTCACCCCATAATAGTCATCCCAAATGGGGCTGTGTATAACTACGTAAATGTCTCTCGGACAAGGTGACTTTCATCAATATACACTCTAAAAGGTAAAGGTTCCTGCAGTATCCTTTAGGGGTTCTTCAATTTGAAACTGTGGGGGAACCCCTAAAAAGTTATTTGAAAAACCTTTTGTGAGAACGTCTAAGTTCTTTGAAGAACCCCTTATCATGGTTCCTCAAAGAACCTTTTGGGGTTTATTTTTTAACTCCCTGTCCACCCTCCCTCCATTATAAAAACATATTTTAATAATATTGACAATATTGACAATATTGTTTATTTAGTGGCACAACAAATGTGAATATTTACAAAACTATTTACCAAACAAAACACATTACAAAATTGCAACATTTCTGCGGACATGTCAGACCATAATAAATAATACATTTACCTCATATAGTGCTTTTCATGACATTTAAAAAATATATACAAATAATGATGTACAATAAAAACAACATACATTAAAAATGAATCATAGGTAAACTAACAACATTGTAGACTTGATGCTAAATACAGATTTTTCAGCTTTAGTGTGTATATCATATTCACTTAGTTATGTTAGGAAGTTTGCCATCTTTATGACTGGCCCTGGTAACTTCACCCAACTTCTCTTACCCCCAGAACACAGTAACTTAACAACATAAGTGTTTTTCTGACATTTTGGGGAAATTTAAGGGAAAATTAAAAAAATACAGCCGAAGCAGAGCCCCAAGTCCCATGGAGACGTCCTCGAGGGCGTGGATGTTCTCCCCATCAAAGGCCAGCGGGATTTCACTCTCTTGGTGAAATGGATTTCCACCGATGTGCAGTAAAGGAGTGAAGAGCGGTGAAATCTGTGTCAACAAAAGTAAGAAAAGATGAACACACATACAATTAACAAAGAACATAACAAATGTTCAGCTGTAGTTTTATATAAGCATGCACACCTATGTTTATGAAGAAACAGATGATTGGTAAATTTGTATACCATGTCACGCACATAAAGGCCACTCGGGTCCTCTTTGAAGAGGTTGGGCAAGAGCAGGATCGCTGCTGTGGTCTCCAGTCCTAGTAAAGTAAAGCAATGATCTTACTACACTTGCTAATTTTATTACAAAATACATTAGAGAAAGGGAAGGAATAAGAGCAAATCCCTCTTCTGCATTGTCCTTCATGGACTGTCAAAATAGCAGGATGGTGTTCTCACCCCTGCCTCGCCTCTCTACCTCTGCTAGTCCTTCAATTCTCTTTTTGTCTATATCCATTCCACGCACTTGAATAATTTCTGAGAAGATCTGAAAAGATCATTTGCACACATTTGTATGCTAATAGATTTCAGTTTGTATTGACTGCTATGTAGGTTAAATGTACACTTCAAATGCAGCTGTCCTACAACATATCTGTACCTTCTTGATCCCAATTGCATTGTGTCCATGTTCTGTCCTATAAGAATTTCAAAGGAAGACAAAATGTGTCAAAGAATAGTTTACAAGCATAAAAAATATATACAGTGGGGAGAACAAGTATTTGATACACTGCCGATTTTGCAGGTTTTCTTACTTACAAAGCATGTAGAGGTCTGCAATTTTTATCATAGGTACACTTCAACTGTGAGAGATGGAATCTAAAACAAAAATCCAGAAAATCACATTGTATGATTTTTAAGTAAGTTGCTCTAGCAACTAGAAGTATTATGTTCAACAACTGACATTTTCAGATATTATTTTGACAAACACACTTTGGTGTTTACAATTCATTCTCTTTTGGGCACTGACATCTGTGATATGACTCTTTAAGCAGGTACTGATAAAACTGTCACTTAATATTTTTTTCTTGAAGTCTACAAACGCTCTACATTTATTCACTTTGTGAGGGTTGGATCCTATATGCTACTTGTATTATTGTCCTGTAAATGGTTCAGTGCCTATAATTTAGTCTGTGTGTAGAATGGGGCATAAAGGAAGTGACCTCTACTAATAAATGACTACTAGATTATAGTGAAAACAGCATACACATTTGGGTTGTGTATTCATTTGCCTATAACTAATCAGACTTCCATTATGTTTACATTAAAAAGAGAATACTTCAAAATGAGAAGATCCTGCCATGGAAAAGACGACTGGGTGGACCTAAAGTGGAAAGGAGGGGAAATAACTCCCACCATGCAGCAGGACACCTTCGGCTGTGGGGTCTTTGTAATGTAGGTTTGATAGTTATATTTTCAATAATGAATGGTTAGCTGTTATGTGACAATTAGGTCAAAAACTCTATTATATTTTTTTGGTGTAGATGGCCAAGGAAGTTGCACAGAACTTCCCCAACATCCCAAATTGATATGGAACCTTCAAAAAACACATGGAGCAACTGCAGAAAAAAATGGCTGAGGATATACAAAAAATGTCTGGTATGTAATGACATTTAATTCAAAGTAAATGTAAATTCTTTATGTTTATGTAGTTGTGTGGGACAGCCATATGTTCAGTTCATGCCTATGATTTCAGAGTTTAAAAAAACCTGCTTCATGTGTGCCACTGATGAAGAACCTGGAAGTGGCCCAGACTGACTGGGTTAGTAACTTCATTTAACATGTTTATAATCTTTTGACAACAGTGACGGCATGTAAGACAATTTATGATATAACACAATGGATGGCTAATTCGTCATACTGCATTGATATTTGATATTACTTATAACGTGTTCCGCTTTGTTTTAGATTGAATGTTTTGCCAACGGGGGTTCCATGTGCTGTGCCTCGGAATGAAGACCAAAGAGTTCACCAGAGTAAAGAACACAAACTGGAAGTGCAGTCTTTGTTGTTGAAAATGTCTGCTCTACCCCATCCACACTGAAGAGGCTCTGACATGTACATCAACCAGGGATAAAGAGGAAGTTAACACTGACATGTACATCAACCAGGGATAAAGAGGAAGTTAACACTGACATGTACATCAACCAGGGATAAAGAGGAAGTTAACACTGACATGTACATCAACCAGGGATAAAGAGGAAGTTAACACTGACATGTACATCAACCAGGGATAAAGAGGAAGTTAACACTGACATGTACATCAACCAGGGATAAAGAGGAAGTTAACACTGACATGTACATCAACCAGGGATAAAGAGGAAGTTAACACTGACATGTACATCAACCAGGGATAAAGAGGAAGTTAACACTGACATGTACATCAACCAGGGATAAAGAGGAAGTTAACACTGACATGTACATCAACCAGGGATAAAGAGGAAGTTAACACTGACATGTACATCAACCAGGGATAAAGAGGAAGTTAACACTGACATGTACATCAACCAGGGATAAAGAGGAAGTTAACACTGACATGTACATCAACCAGGGATAAAGAGGAAGTTAACACTGACATGTACATCAACCAGGGATAAAGAGGAAGTTAACACTGACATGTACATCAACCAGGGATAAAGAGGAAGTTAACATAGTGAAATGTTTCATACTTATTTGAAGTTAAGTGTCTGTTGACATGTTGGAAAAGATTAAAGGTCTACATTTTCTGTTTAATTTGTCAATGTTACATTTTTAATCATTGATTTTCTGGCCACCATTACTGTGGTTACATGTTCAGTATTTGTAATGGCCAGTAAACCCACTGCAGCCCACCTCACCAGCTAACTCTCCATCCCTGTTCAGTATATGTATTGACCAGCCTACCTCACCAGCTAACTCTCCATCCCTGTTCAGTATATGTATTGACCAGCAAACCCACTGCAGCCTACCTCACCAGCTAACTCTCCATCCCTGTTCAGTATTTGTATTGTCCAGCAAACCCACTGCAGCCTACCTCACCAGCTAACTCTCCATCCCTGTTCAGTATTTGTATTGTCCAGCAAACCCACTGCAGCCCACCTCACCAGCTAACTCTCCATCCCTGCTTTGAACAATTAATAGCATGACTCTCGTACTTTGGCATTTTCTTTTATGGTTGATATTAATTATCTGTCTCTCTCTCCTATCGCTGTGAAATACTGTGGGAAATAGAAAAAAAACAGGGAAAATAAGTATTAGAACTACCAATTTTTGTAGATGAACATTAAAGAAAAGGGTAAACACAACACTGGACTGAACCCCATAACTGTCAAACTAATATTAATGTGCAACAATATAGAAGAGACATGACTAGAGGTTATGCAATGTGGGTGTATATCCACTGCACGCTTCTTAGGTGTGTAATTGACATGACCAAAGAGCTATTGTAAATTTGAAACTATGAAAAATGTACGTTACACCTTGTGATTTTACACTACACAAACCAGACTGTGCAATATGGAAGGGTAGTCAGCAGACAATAGGTCACACGACCAAGGAGCTATTGAATTTTTAATTTTTAATTTAAAACCATGTGAGATGAAAATGGACAAACTAAAGTGTGTGCAATATAGAAGGGTAGTCAGTGGACATTCTGAACCTTGTTTGAAGTCAGTAGATCACATGACCAAGGACCTATTGAAATTTGAATGTAAAAAAAGTTTGTACTTTGTTTACGGTCCCTAACTAATTCAACAAGGAATACAAAATATTGCTCACATTTCCACATGTTTATTAGCTTTGGAAAGAAAATTAATGTCCAAATCGTGAAAATAAGAACTGTGCAATGTTGTGCGCAATATTTCCAACATCATGACACTTATTTGGAGCCTGTGGCTCAAGTGGTTTGAAAGCGCGAATATCTGTCTAATATCCAACTTCAAACTGTCTTTACTTCGGTCGTTACACTGGCATACAAACTCGGTAGCACAGAGTTGATCATCCATATGATGTTGGGATATTAGTGCATTGTGGGTAGTTTAGAAGATTTCCCGAAATAAGTTAATAAATATGTAATAACGCAAAAACATAACTGTTTGTTCTTATAGGTAACCATAAAGTGACTACAACTAGCTTACTAAGTCTTTAACCACACTGTATTGTTACACTGGTGAGTAAAAACTCATGCTTCCTACACTTTAACTTGTTGTCTGAAGATAAAATATAAATTTTACTCAACTGCGTTACCCACTCCAGTCAGCAGATGGCGGGGAATCTGGGAATTTAAGGCGATGCTGTTGGTGGGACGTATAATCTAGTGGACGGAACGCTTCTTTCAACAGCAGCAACAGTTAGTCAGATACCTCCGTAGCTTGCTAGACAAAATAGACGAACCAATAAAGCTCTTTAGACGCTTTCGTGTTTATTAGCCACTGTATTTTAAACTCACTACTGTCGTCTAGTTAGTTATCCGATTTATTTACGGTGTTGTTATTAGTCAGCTAGCGGGCTGGTTAAGTTAGCATTAGCCTAGCTAGCTAACATCTCTGACCATGAGTTCACTAAGCTGCTCTCCTCCTGATAAAGAAGAGGACGTCTGCTGGACGGAGAAAGAAGCTCTGGTGAAAGAGGATGAGGAAGTTACAATACAAATACAAGTAGAGGGTGAGGCTGTTACGGTGAAAGAAGAAGAGGAAGACGTCTCAGTTAAAGAAGAGGAAAATACGTTCAGAGTGAAAGAGGAGGAGGATGTTACAGTAAAAGAAGAGGAGGAAGAGAAAGAGGAGGATGCGGTTTTTGGAGTGAAAGAGGAGGAGGAAGAGGTGACTGTCACATCCAAAAAGGACGAGGAAGAAGACGAGGAAACTGGATATCTGTGCCCGGTTTCCCAAAAGCATATTCAGGCGTCCAATGGTTCTAACAATGTACTTAGCCGTAAGATGGTTTTGAGAAACCGGTCCCTGATTAACACTAGTAAGTACTGTCACAAACTCTGCAGTTGTTGGACTGATGTTTGGTGTTAAAGGGGAAATCTGCAATGCTACATCCATTTTTTTTTACTTTTAAATGATTTATTTATAGTCATTGATTCTTGAAGAATATAACACATGCCTCAAGAGCTTAGTTCAACTGTTGTACCCCATCAGGACCCTAATAATACAAAGAGGTCAAAATTGTAGTTTAATTTCGAGGCTATATAGTATATTCTAGAATTCATCCATGATGTCATAATAATAGTTTAACCACGTTTCTAGGATATATAGTATATTCTAGAATTCATCTATGATGTCATAATGATAGTTTAACCAGGGTTATAGGCTATATAGTATATTCTAGAATGACCAGTGTAGATTTCCTGTGGAGGTCAAATTGTTAGAGCTGTTGATAAGTTATTGTATAATATTCAGCCAGTTTATTTTCATGCCATTACATCAATATAGTCTAACCAGAAGAGAAAAGACTAACCGAACCACTTACTCCTGGAGGCCTTTGTAAATTCTGACATTGCCGGTAATAGGCAACACAAGTAGTCGGCAACCTACATTTGCACTCCAAATGTATCTGACCATTTCTACCAATCTGCGTGCCAGTTATGATTTTCATATGCACATTTTCGTGGAACAGTTTCATTTAATTTATAATAGTATCTCAAAATCATTGTCTGTGATTAATCTACATTCTATCTAAATTAAAATTATAAGTAACTTTTATTGCCATTGCCAACTATGTAAAAACAAATAGTCTACATAAAGCCAACAAATAAAAGAATTGCAAATAAATATACTATAAATCACATGGCCTGTCTACAATGAACTTGAAACATTGTATAAAATATTCTGGGCTCTCAGTTTCCCGTGCCAGTGAGTTCTGGACAGACACAGTTGTCGGCTATTTGTGAAAGGGGCTAAGAAGTAATCAGGTATTTTATGACATTTCCACTGGATCAGAGCATTACATTTTTCCCTTTCATGCCGAGTGGTTATCGAAAGGGCGAGAGCTGGAAATATTGTACAAATACTTTGAGGAACTATTCTCATTTGCAATTGATTTTGATTAGACTTTGTTTACTTGCTGTTTGAGGTGAAGATACATTTGCTTTGAGAAGCTCCACAACTCATTAGTGTTGGTGCGTTAAGACAATCAGAAATACTATCAGACATCCCCAAGTGGGCACATTTATAGGCCTACATTTGTGCGCAGGCCAGGTAGACTCGTCCTACTTCTATATGCCTAATTAGGTGTGCGTCCTTACTCAACATTGGCAGGAGTGTTTCAAACGAAAGACAATGAATAAATTGACAAAACTGACTCATCTTGCGGGGTCAGGTCTGGGTGGTCTGCCATGGGCGTTTTCATTTAGTATCCGTTTGCGTCGGCATGGGGAATGATTGTATTTCCCCGTGGTATGTTCAGTAAGTAGAGGGAACATTAGTTATAGTCATAACGTTAAGCTTGTCATGTGAGGAACTTAAATACTGGATCTTGCTGTCGGACAGTTTTTTGTATTCAGATCTCTGAAATGCACTCTACCTACGTAACATTTAGTGTCTCCTTATGTTACGCTGGGAAAACAGTTTTCATTGGCACAGATCCTAAATAATTTCAGAGTTTGCTCAATCCAATGATTCTAACCGAGAGTCACCTTAACTTTATTGACAACACCCAAATCAATACTGTCATTAATGTGGTTCTTCAATAATTACAAATCATTCTTAATACTGTAGCTGTTTAGTTACAGTCACATGTTCATCTATCATCAGCTGGTCCAGGAAATCATTTTCTGAATGACAGTCAAATGACAAACATCACAACATGCAACAACAAGCAAAGTGCTTCTTCATTCATTACTCTGGTAATGACAGTTATGACGTGCTCCACTTTGGATCCAACATCCCTAACAAATTGATGTTTATAATGTGTTATTGTCTGCTTGATTTACTGTAGGGTCTCGTTAGTCTGTTTGGACACAGAGATACTTAGCTCATAATTTGTGGAGAACTGTTCCTTGATGGATAGGCTATTGTACAACACACACGTGCTCCAGTATGTCTGTAGTTATTGTGGTTCGGGGAAGTTATGGGTCCTACAGTAGGTCTATGTTGTTGTTAGGTGAAGTTATGGGCCAATTTGTTAAACACTTAATGTACAAACCCTCATTGCCAGGCTGATGGCAAAGCTAGCTAAAGAGCATTTTACTGGTTGAAGTGTTTTATAAGTATAAAGCAGTTTATTTGCGACGATAACACAAACATATTAACTGAGCTAAACGACTACCGTCATCATGAAGTGCTTTGAGAGACTAGTCAAGGACCATATCACCTCCACCCTACCTGACACCCTAGACCCACTCCAATTTGCTTACCGCCCAAATAGGTCCACAAACGATGCAATCTCAACCACACTGCACACTGCCCTAACCCATCTGGACATGAGGAATACCTATGTGAGAATGCTGTTCATCGACTACAGCTCGGCATTTAACACCATAGTACCCTCCAAGCTCGTCATCAAGCTCGAGACCCTGGGTCTCGAACCCGCCCTGTGCAACTGGGTACTGGACTTCCTGACGGGCCGCCCCCAGGTGGTGAGGGTAGGCAACAACATCTCCACCCCGCTGATCCTCAACACTGGGGCCCCACAAGGGTGCGTTCTGAGCCCTCTTCTGTACTCCCTGTTCACCCACGACTGCGTGGCCACGCACGCCTCCAACTCAATCATCAAGTTTGCGGACGACACAACAGTGGTAGGCTTGATTACCAACAATGACGAGACGGCCTACAGGGAGGAGGTGAGGGCCCTCGGAGTGTGGTGTCAGGAAAATAACCTCACGCTCAACGTCAACAAAACTAAGGAGATGATTGTGGACTTCAGGAAACAGCAGAGGGAACACCCCCCTATCCACATCGATGGAACAGTAGTGGAGAGGGTAGTAAGTTTTAAGTTCCTCAGCATACACATCACAGACAAACTGAATTGGTCCACCCACACAGACAGCATCGTGAAGAAGGCGCAGCAGCGCCTCTTCAACCTCAGGAGGCTGAAGAAATTTGGCTTGTCACCAAAAGCACTCACAAACTTCTACAGATGCACAATCGAGAGCATCCTGGCTGTATCCCCGCCTGGTACGGCAACTGCTCCGCCCACAACCGTAAGGCTCTCCAGAGGGTAGTGAGGTCTGCATAACGCATCACCGGGGGCAAACTACCTGCCCTCCAGGACACCTACACCACCCGATGTCACAGGAAGGCCATAAAGATCATCAAGGACAACAACCACCCGAGCCACTGCCTGTTCACCCCGCTATCATCCAGAAGGTGAGGTCAGTACAGGTGCATCAAAGCTGGGACCGAGAGACTGAAAAACAGCTTCTATCTCAAGGCCATCAGACTGTTAAACAGCCACCACTAACCTTGAGTGGCTGCTGCCAACACACTGACTCAACTCCAGCCACTTTAATAATGGGAATTGATGGGAAATTATGTAAAATATATCACTAGCCACTTTAAACAATGCTACCTAATATAATGTTTACATACCTTACATTATTCATCTCATATGTATACGTATATACTGTACTCTACATCATCTACTGCATCTTTATGTAACACATGTATCACTAGCCACTTTAACTATGCCACTTTATTTACATACTCATCTCATATCTTTATACTGTACTCGATACCATCTACTGTATCTTGCCTATGCCGCTCTATACCATCACTCATGCATATATCTTTATGTACATATTCTTTATCCCCTTACACTTGTGTGTATAAGGTAGTAGTTTTGGAATTGTTAGTTAGATTACTTGTTGGTTATTACTGCATTGTCGGAACTAGTATGGGAGAATGATGTACATATATAGAGGAACATAATACTGTAACACAAGAGAGAGACACACTTATAGAGTGCATTTGCCATTCTGGTAAAATGCATTGTCTATTGTATAGGAGAGGAGACCAGAGGAGGCCATGAGAGTATGGAACAGCTGAGCACGCTAAAAACAGACCACACGAAGGGAAGGTGACACATAGGCGCCTAGGGCAACTGGACACACTAAAGATGGAGACACATAGTCTGCTGACCCTAGATAACACACAAACAGATAACATAGAGGAATGTATAGTATTTTTAGTATAGCTGAACACGCTAAAAACAGAGGAGACACAGTCTGCTGACCCTAGATAACACACAAACAGAAGAAGGAATTAAGCTGAGTGCAGGGAAAAAGCAAGGGTCTTGTCATCATTATAATCTGACGGAAAGCAGATATGGGCATTATTGGGCTGAACAAGCAGGATGCACAGATTGGGATGTAACTTCATTTGCATGTGGGATGGACTCATATGTTGTATGTGTATAAATCAGAGCGAGTGCTCTGAAAAAGTGTGTGTGTTCCGCGGACCACTCCGGCTTGCAATACATTGTATTAAAAGTCTATTATTGAATTCACAGGTTCTTGCAAGTGTCATATTTTGAAATGATTAGCCACGACACTAGAAGCACAAGCATTTCGCTACACTCGCATTAATATCTGCTAACCATGTGTATGTGACAAATAAATTTGATTTGATTTTTGATTCAAGCGAGCCTTACAATTATATTCCAAAAGTAATGGGAAATGCATTTATAAGCAACCTGTAAATGGAGGCTATTTTTGCTGTCAGCCTATGAGAACTCCCCTGAGTTTTCCCCCACGGTGGTGAATTAGTGAATAGACACAGAGCTTAATGTGAGTTTCCTTCAGTAGCTCTCCTGATCTTGCACTGTAATCTTCAGAATACATTGTGAAAAAGAAAATCTGCTCACCATTTTTGCTCCAGGCAGATATACTACATCGGTTTCCTCATTAGCATGGAGGAGCTTCTGCAATCAAATTGTGTGTGCGTCGCCCTCATGCCGCACTTTTCGCAAACACAGAAAGGGGCCTTTTTTGGAGACCAAAGGTCATCTGCTTTTGACTGTCTTAAGACAATTGTAAAATAATTTAACAGACGTCAATTGTTGTACAACTTCATGGGGATGCTCTGGGCATCACCTTTTACCTCAAATAAACAGTGGAGTTCTGGTGTTGTGGGCCTTTGACCATCTGTCTGACCTTGTTGTTCACACAGGAGAGAGATGTGACTATCGTGGATCCTCTTGGGAGCCTCAACAACATCGTGAGGCAGAGAAAAGTCTCTCCAGATCAGAACTCCTCAAGAAACACCAGCAGAGAACCACAGGGAAGAAATCTCACTTCTGCTCTAACTGTGGGAAAGGTTGCAAATCTTCATCAGAACTTAAAATACACCAGCGAGTACACACAGGAGAGAAATCTCACTGCTGCTCTGACTACGGTAAAAGATTAAACTCTTCAGTAAAACTTAAAATACATCAAAGATTACACAAAAGAGACAAACCATATGGCTGTGCTCAATGTGGGAAGAGTTTTTCTTCATCTAGCTATCTCATTGTACACAAGAGAACACACACAGGAGAGAAACCTTATAGCTGTGATCAATGTGGGAAGAGTTTTACTTCATCTGGCCAGCTGACTTTACACCAGAGAACACACACAGGAGAGAAATTGTATAGCTGTGATCAATGTGGGAAGAGTTTTACTAGATCTGACCATCTGACTTTACACCAGAGAATACACACAGGAGAGAAGTCTTATAGCTGTGAACAATGTGGGAAGAGTTTTACTAGATCTGACCATCTGACTTTACACAAGAGAATACACACAGGAGAGAAATCTTATAGCTGTGATCAATGTGGGAAGCGTTTTACTAGATCTGACCATCTGACTATACACCAGAGAATACACACAGGAGAGAAACCGTTTAGCTGTGCTCAATGTGGGAAGAGTTTTACCACATCTAGCTATCTCACTATACACCAGCGGACACACACAGGAGAGAAACCTTATAGCTGTAATCAATGTGGGAAGAAGTACTCTGATAAAAGATCTCTGATTAAACATCAGAAAATACATGAAGGAGTTGTTTCATGATATCGATGAAATAATGTCACAATGTAGAATGTTTTAACATGGTTGGATTATTTTAATGATGTCACAATGTAGAACCCTAAATGTTTCTCCCCTGTTCTATTCATTTCAACATTAAATGGATATTATCCTCAGGGGAAAAATCTAGGTTCTGAATTGAAAGAGTAAAATTTATGAGATTTAACAAAAAGTGACAAAAAAAAGAGTTGTGTTACACTTACCACGTTGGCCACCCACTTGAATCAAAATGTAGCCAGCTGTTTTCTACAAGTTGTCCTCTAACCAGTGATGTACACATTATTCCCAGATTCCGTGTGGTTTTTGCTGCGTTAGTTTTAACAGGACGTGCAACCTCATCTCCCTCCTTTCGCACAATTGATATCAACATGATATTGATGAGTGATGACAAATAAGTGTTGCGTTCCTTTGTTTAGCGACCCCTACATTTGAATGCATCACTCCAAAATGTAGCTGACTGTCTTCTGCAGGTTGTCCTCTAACCAGTGAGTTGAAATATATCACCCATTTCCATTTGTTTTTTTAGTTGTGTTCGTTTCAACAGCACGTACAACCGGATTTCCCCCCTAATCGATATCATTGATTTATTGCTACTTGTCAAAACAACAGTGTTTCTGGTGCTTGTGCAGTTTATTTCAGGTGCTTGTTTAAGAAAAATTCAAGTAATATGATTATTGTGGCAGATGTTTGTGTATATAGCACATTTTATGTTTAGGCTTTCAATATATCACAAACTGTTTCTGCATATTGGTTATTGAAAATGGAATTTATGTTTAAGGTAATGACTAAAGGATTCCACCCTGAAACGTATAACTGTGTAAAGAATTAGAATTAATCGACTGTAATTCTCTAATGTGTGTGCGTAGGACAAGTTAAGACTTTACTATTTAGCAATTCAAGTGAGACATTCAAGGAAAAGAGGAACTGTTAACAGACAGCTTGTGACAGACAACTTGTGACCACTGTAAAACTGATAACAGGAAGGAGGTCTCCCCACCCAGGGAGGGGAGAAACCGTTAGGCTTGCAGTAGACTATGTAACATGTTTCAGGATATGATAAGCAATGTATGTGTTGGAGAAGACTTGTAACCAGCATTGACAGTGTTTGAGAAGAGTAGGGGTATGTATATGACCAAATGTGAGGTATAAAAGGCTGTGTGCTTGTATGATTTTCGGAGCTCTCTGAATAAAGAACTTACCCTTTGCAGAAATTCTGGGACTTTGTCCAATTCATCTATGAAAGGGCCTTACAACCCCCAGCAGTCTGACTGGGGAATTGGTCAAAGTAGATTGTGAGTTTTGAGTTCATATCATTGGAACTAGACATTCTTGTGACAGTTATTGATTTGGAAACTTGGAGAAAATAAATGTAATTGGAAAGACATTGAAAAGGAGGCTATGCCCAACGTCCAATATGCTTTCGGTTGTAGTTGAATGTGAAAGTTGAAAATGTTGTTTTGGGTTGTTTTTTTCAACGACTTTAAAACAACTTAATTTCAAGGTACTTGCAGCCTATACACATGGTCGCAGTATAATACCATGGTCTATAATCAATTTTATTAACAATCCTACATCACTCCAGCATTTCTTGACAACACTCAAGTGCTAATTGTCTTTATTCCACTACTGAAGAAGCATGACTCAAATCACCTCGTATTTCAAACATTCAGCCTGACAAAAGATACATGTTTTATTATTCCATGCCTCACCATTATGTTAATTATTACATATTAACAAAGGGGTGTACATTTGGTTTTCATATTTATAATTAATGTAACATTTAGTATTCATAATTATTTATGCAACCAACTGACAATTTTTGGGTACAATTATATTGACATTGTTGCCCTGCTTTTATAATATCAGGGATCATTCTCAGATGTGCCAACCCAAATGTACTAGAGAATGATATTGGAGACTGGGCCCCGATCCTACAATATGCCTATCGAGTGAACCCTGAGAAGAGAGAGAGAGAAGCTCTGCAGTGAGGTAGAAAGTTACTACGGATATTACAGGAGTTTCCTCTTGAACTCAGACATGTCGGTGGTAAGGACAACTTGGTTGCTGATTGTTTCAAGGGTGGGCAGTCAAAAATATTTGTGTTTTGCGTTAAGCCAGTGCTTTTCCATGGATCACAATTTATTTTGACACGTTTTTCTGTATTGGAGATGAGTTTTGTTTGGACTCGTTCTAAGGGGACAAGAGTTCTAGAAGGTAGTGAGTTTTAGGAAGATGAGAGCTCTAGAAGCTAGTAGGTTTTAGGAAGATGAGAGTTCTAGAAGCTAGTGAGTTTTAGGAAGACGAGAGTTCTAGGAGCTAGTGAGTTTTAGGAAGATGAGAGTTCTAGAAGCTAGTGGGTTTTTAGGAAGACGAGAGTTCTAGAAGCTAGTGTGTTTTTAGGAAGACGGGAGTTCTAGAAGCTTGTGGGGAAAAATACTTGTATTTTTCTTGTTTTTAATTGTTGACAGCCAGTCTACACCATGTTTATATTGTAGAAGGTGAAGCATTGTAGTTGATTATTATGTTAAATGGAAGTTGTTTTCTTTTGGTGGTAAGCAAACTTGTCCATCAAAATTATAGGACATAAACTCAGCAAAAAAAGAAACATCCTCTCACCATCAACTGCATTTATTTTCAGCAAACTTAACATGTGTAAATATTTGTATGAACATAAGATTCAACAACTGATACAAACTGAACAATATCCCCAGACATGTGACTAACAGAAATGGAATAATATGTCCATGAACAAAGAGGGGGTCAAAATCAAAAGTAACAGTCAGTATCTGGTGTGGCCACCAGCAGTGCATCTGCAGTGCATCTCCTCCTCATGGATTGCACCAAATTTGCCAGTTCTTGCTGTGAGATATTACCCCACTCTTCCACCAAGGCACCTGCAAGTTCCCAGACATTTCTGGGGGGAATGGCCCTAGCCCTCACCCTCCAATCGAAACAGGTCCCAGGCGTGCTCAATGGGATTGAGATCCGGGCCCTTCGCTGGCCATGGCAGAACACTGACATTCCTGTCTTGCAGGAAATCATGCACAGAACGAGCAGTATGGCTGGTGGAATTGTCATGTCAGGATGACTGGCAGAGATGCAAGGAAAAAGCTATATCTCAGACTGGCCAGTAAAGAGAAAAGTTTAAGATGGGCAAAATAACAGACACTGGACAGAGGAACTTTGCCTAGATGGCCAGCATCTCGGAGTCTCCTCTTCACTGTTGATGTTGAGACTGGTGTTTTGCGGGTACTATTTCATGAACGCTGCCAGTTGAGGACTTGTCTGTTTCTCAAAAAAGGTTAACGGTTCTGAATACTCTCCAAAATATATGACCAAGCTGGAAGTGGAAACGCCAGCCCAGCCACAATCCTAGAGGTTCACTGATGATCAACCTCCTCCTTCACATCTGACTCCTGATGATCAACCTCCCCCTTCACATCTGACCCCAGTGATCAATCCAGAGCGTCTTCTTTCTTCGGGGGAATCCCGATGGACGACATCATCTAATAGGCCGTCATCACCACCACCACCCACAAGTTAATTGTCATTCAGGTTATCAATGGGAAGAGCATTAGCAATACGTCCTGTCTGGTAACTTGTCTCATTTAATGGATTTACATTGGCAGGTGCACAGGGAGAATCCCCATGAATTAAAACGCAGTTGATCTTAAACTGCGAAACACTTTTGGAAGTCTTTATCAAGCCCGTTGCCTGTGATGTTGAGACAAAATTCAGAAATTCTACAGGACAACGGCAGTCATGTCTGAAGTGTAAAACTAACAATGACTCAATAATCCTTCTGGGAATGTTATGACGTCATAAAGTTATGGGTGGAGTTAGAATGTTGGCTGTCAGAAGTACAGTTATACAATGTAAAATTACTTTTAATCCGTCTGTCTGCATATTTCAAGACATGGAATATGAGGGTGTGTTGAGATACCCGGTGGTTGGATGATACTTTTCTCATCAATCATCTTAAATATTAAAAACTGGAAATCAACCAATCTTCCACTGTTAACTCAATGGAAAGGTCACATTCTTTATTATCTAAAAATGTAAAGTTCTGGGCGATGGAGAGAAATAAAATGGTGCAGTTTGAGGCCATGTGGCGGAGAGTGATGCAGGAGCTGGAGATGGGGGTGTGTCAGTGGCGACCTGTCATTCAGGGCAGAGCCCCAGATTTTTTTGCCCCAAGAAATCAAATATATATAAACATGTGGGGGGGCTTGCCTGTTTTGCATGTTATTTTGGCATTAATAAGTGTTGCACATCAGTTACAAACAATGTCAAAAAATATATATATATCATTGAGTTAATACATTTGCATACACACATGGTATATTTTTGTTTTCTTGAGTAAGGCAGCTCCAAATTGCAGGTGTTTCAGCTTAGCTCAGTGCTTTCTGTGGTGTTGGGGCGAGCCAGCAAAAAATAGGAGCATTGCGCTGTAATTGGCTCAGTGTTCTGTCACTCATGGGGACACTACGTCATGGTGAAGTTTATGTCCTTAGTAAAGGTAGACATCCAAAATGTCAGCCCTTTGCATCCTGCCATAGAGTTAATATGACAAGTGGCCTTCCAAGAAGGCTCAAGGTCATTAGCCACAGATAAAATTACGTCAAATCACGTTATATGTACGGTAGCTTTGATTGGACTGATCATGCCAACATTACTGTTGTGTTGTGTCTTGCAGGCATGCATCTAAAACAATATTGAGGAGACCCCACCAAGATTGACATGCTAAAATCGCCACTGGGGTGTGTTCTAGTGGGTCTGGGCAGGTGTGATGTAGTTAATGGAGATGGAGGTGTGTTCTAGTGGGTCTGGGCAGGTGTGATGTAGTTAATGGAGATGGAGGTGTGTTCTAGTGGGTCTGGGCAGGTGTGATGTAGTTAATGGAGATGGAGGTGTGTTCTAGTGGGTCTGGGCAGGTGTGATGGAGTTAATAGAGAATGAGATGTGTTCTAGTGGGTCTGGGCAGGTGTGATGTAGTTAATGGAGATGGAGATGTGTTCTAGTGGGTCTGGGCAGGTGTGATGTCATCGTTTGTATGTTTTGTATTGTTTATAAAAGATCAACATTTCTTTTTAAAGTCCCAATTCAAAGTTACACCTCACTGTTCTATTTTTGGAGTTGTTACATAAAACCAATCAGAATTCATTAGAATGATAAAGTCAGGAGTGATATCATATGGAGGACCAGCCTATTCCCTATGATGGTGTGAAGTAATATGGAGGACCAGCCTATTCCCTATGATGGTGTGAAGTAAAATGGAGGACCAGCCTATTACCTATGATGGTGTGAAGTAATATGGAGGACAAGCCTATTACCTATGATGGTGTGATGTAATATGGAGGACCATCCTATTACCTATGATGGTGTGATGTAATATGGAGGACCATCCTATTACCTATATTGGTGTGATGTAATATGGAGGACCAGCCTATTACCTATGATGGTGTGATGTAATATGGAGGACCAGCCTATTACCTATGATGGTGTGATGTAATATGGAGGACCAGCCTATTACCTATGATGGTGTGATGTAATATGGAGGACCAGCCTATTACCTATGATGGTGTGATGTAATATGGAGGACCAGCCTATTACCTATGATGGTGTGATGTAATATGGAGGACCAGCCTATTACCTATGATGGTGTGATGTAATATGGAGGACCAGCCTATTACCTATGATGGTGTGATGTAATATGGAGGACCAGCCTATTCCCTATGATGGTGTGAAGTAAAATGGAGGACCAGCCTATTACCTATGATGGTGTGAAGTAATATGGAGGACCAGCCTATTACCTATGATGGTGTGATGTAATATGGAGGACCAGCCTATTACCTATGATGTAAACTACAACAGAAATATCTTCAAATGTTTTACTTCAAATTGAACCAATCGTTTGCAATCATGACTTGAGTGATTAAAGTAAACCAATGTTTTGGAAATACATAACGCCATCTAACCAAATAATCAAAGAATGGTAGCTATACAGTATGCAGTTATCTCAGCCAGCCAGCTAACGTTAGCTATTTAGCCAAATAGCAATTAGCCTAACCAGTGTAGCCAACCAGCACGGAGACCATTTACAACCAAACTAACAAAACCTAAACGTGTTTGCAGATCAAAAGATCAGAGACATAGAGAATGATGGACAAAATTAATCTTCAGACGTCATTGATCACGTGCTGCTGATAAAGTGATACAGGCATCGGCACACTGCTTTGAAGTTTACTGTTTAGCGATTTGGACACGTGCCTCGTAGCTCCGGTATCAAACGTAACATCCCTACCGAAAAGTTGACAAAACAAAAAGGAGCAACCATGTTAATTTCCTCTGTTGTTTTGTGCCCACGGCAAGAAGGCACCAGAGCCTACCCTGCTATCGGGTTCCCACTAGATAACACAACTACACAGTTCATGAAAAGCATGAGGTGAAGCTTGAGTTAGATATCGACCTAGTGTGACCATCCTGGTCCCTCAAGTCAGTCAGTCAACACAGGAAGGAGCAATGAATGGATAGTTCATTTATTTTCCAAAGCTGCAATGATGGGACACACACAGTATGGATGAATGATCAGTAGTGACGGGATATAAATACCACTCCCACAGCAATTCTACATTCTTCTGCCCTGTAATATACTAACAAAAAAACTATTGAAATGTCTATCAAAGTTATTGTGATCGTATAGTGGATTTAACAATTCCTACTAATTCCTAATTTACTATAATAAATATAAATACATTATTTCCATGTGTCTCATATTCACTACATCAGAATAAACTGTCATCCATTTTAGTATAAAAAAAATATCAAATTAACCTGAAATATTACTCAAAATCCCCCTCTGGTGGCGAAGAAGTATAATACACCTAAACTAACAAAACCGGGCTGATAAACTGGCTGGTGTTCATGAGTTTATAAAACATATACTTTATACCTTTGTCTTAAATGACCCTTGTCAGCTCGGGGATTTGAACTTGCAACCTTTCGGTTACTAGTCCAATGCTCTAACCACTAGGCTACACTGCTGCCCCCACACTTTAGCATAAAACCCACATGGAAAACAGAGATTTGGCAAATAACATATAAAGAGAGGCTGACTTGACGCCAAACAAACAACAGTAATTACTAAAACATAAATTGCTAATGTATGATTTAAAACGTGGATTTTATGATGTAATGTCAATTTTATACATTTCTAACCCAGGACCACTCAATTTTCAAGTTCTCCATAAATCTGCTGTGGATTACCCAGAATCCCACACCTTTATCACATGAGCGGCGCAGCGGTCTAAGGCACTGCATCTCGCTGGAGGCGTCACTACAGATCCTGGTTCAAATCCAGGCTGTATCATAACAGGCCGTGATTGGGAGTCCCTTAGGGCAGCGCACAATTGGCCCAGCATCGTCTCTGGGTTAGGGTTTGGCAGGGGCAGGCCGTCAATGTAAATAAGAATTTGTTCTTAACTGATTTGCCTAGTTAAATAAAGGATAAATATATTTAAGAAATACTGCATTGTGGGTAGTGTGGGAAGAGTTCACAAAATAAGTTAATAAATATGTAATAACGCAAAAACATAACTGTTTGTTCTTATAACCATAAAGTGACGACAACTAGCTTACTAAGTCTTTAATAACCACACTGTATTGTTACACTGGTGAGTAAAAACTCATGCTTCGTACACTTTATCTTGTTGTCTGAAGATAAAATCTACATTTTACTCAACTGCGTTACCCACTCCAATCAGCAGATGGCGGTCTGGGAATTTAAAGTTAATCTGCTGGTGTGACGTATAATCTAGTGGACGGAACGCTTCTTTCATCATCAGCAACAGTTCGTCAGACACCTCGGTAGCTTGCTAGACAAAATAGCCGAAACAATACATTATTTTAGAGGCTTTAGTGTATATTAGCCACTGTGTTTTAAACCCACTTCTATCGTCTAGTTAGTTATCCGATTTAATTTCATATTTACGGTGTTGTTATTATTCAGCTAGCGGGCTGGTTAAATTAGCATTAGCCTAGCTAGCTAACATCCCCGACCATGCGGTCACCAAGCTACTCTCCTTCTAATGAAGAGAAGGATATCACAGTAAATCAAGAAGTAGGGAGTGGGGCCGTTACTGTGAAAGAAGAGGAGGACGCGTTCAGAGTGAAAGACGAGGAGGATATCACAGTAAAACAAGAAGGGAGTGGGGCTGTTACTGTGAAAGAAGAAGAGGACGAGTTCAGAGTGAAAGAGGAGGCTGATGTCACAGTAAAAGGAGAGGAAGATGCAGTTTATGGCGTGAAAGAGGAGGGGGAGGAGATTACTTTCACATCGAAAAAGGAGGAGGAGGAACCTGGATATCTGGGCCCGGTTTCCCAAACGCATCTTAAGGCATCCAATGGTTCTAACGATGAATTTAGCCATAAGATGGTTATGAGAAACCGTTCCCTGATTAACACTAGTAAGTACTGTCTTAACAACAGAGGCACAAACTGCAGTTGAACTGATGTTTGGTGTTAAGGTGGAAATCTGCAATTGCTAAATTATTTATTATTATTATTTACTCATGAGCTGAGTTCAACTGTTGTACCCCATCAGAACCCCAAATAAGCTTTTTTTTACTATAATGTTTAGAAACAATGTAAATCAACACTGTATAGCAGTTAAGAACTAATTCTTATTTTCAATAACGGACTAGGAACAGTGGGTTAATTGACAGATTTGTACCATGTCAGCCCGGGCCCGGTTACTAGTCCAACGCTCTAACCACTAGGCTACCCTGCCGCCTCAACATGGTTAAAACTATAATGTTGATATCATGGATGGTCAGTCCTTGCATCCATAGGTCTGTCTGTAGTTACATTTCTCCAACCCCATAATCTTTTATTACCAAAATAGTGGTGGAATGACAGATTTGTTATTGTTTGAACTGCAGATGGCTGGGTTTTGTGTCTTTTTTAAACAGCAACTAAATGGCTGCCCAGAGACTTGGTTAACCGCTGAGGGATGGCGGAAGGAGAAGTGTAACCACTCTCAAATTCATAGAGAACGATATTGAAGAAACCTTAACCCAACACCTAGCGACCTCGTCAAGAAGTTCAGACATCTTGGCGTAACAGTTATAAGGTGTTGATTTGACAGTCGCTGGACCCAGGTTTGAGTTCAGCTCAGGGCTACCCCCTGAATTCAATACACTATGAATACAAGGACTGGCCATCCATGAGGTCATAATGATAATTTAACCAGTTTTCTAGGCTATATAGTATATTCTAGAATTCATCCATGATGTCATAATGATAGTTTAACCAGGTTTCTAGGATATATGGTATATTCTAGAATTCATCCATGATGTCATAATGATGGTTTAACCAGGTTTCTAGGATGTACAAAAGTGGGGCAAAAAAGTATTTAGTCAGCCACCAATTGTGCAAGTTCGGCCACTTAAAAAGATGAGGCCTGTAATTTTCATCATAGGTAGACTTCAACTATGACAGACAAAATGAGAAGAAAAAAAATCCAGAAAATCACATTGTAGGATTTTTTATGAATTTATTTGCAAATTATGGTGAAACGCCACTAGCGCGCACCACCGCTAACTAGTTAGCCATTTCACATTGGCTACACGCGCTCTCAACATCAGACAATTTTTTTTATAAAAGTACAATAAAAGTTCGTAGAAACATGTCAAACGGTGTTTAAAATCAATCCTCATGTTGTTCTTGTCATAAATATTCAATAATATTTCAACCACACAAAAGCTTCGCGCTGGGCTCATGGCTGAAAATGTCCGCTGTCCACTCATTGAAAGTGCTGTATCTCCCTCATTTTTCAGAGTAAAAACCTGAAACAATGCCTAAAGAATGACCACATGTAGAAGAAGCCATAGAGATCGTGACCTGGGTCCTAAGTCTTTGTATGGTGGATAGGCTTTCAATGGAAAAACAGCCTTTCATATCAGTTCTGTTATACTCACAGACATTATTTTAACAGTTTTGGAAACTTTATTTTTGGCACGCTTTTGATCCAAAATTCTGAATGCTGTCCCCTACCCTAGTGAAGTGAAGCATTCTGTTTAATTAAATAATTAAGACACACAAATTACTCGACGTCATAACTAGAGGGAGCCGCTCCTCAACATAACCTGACCGGAGGGAGCCGCTCGTCAACACAACCTGACCGGAGGGAGCCGCTCGTCAACATAGCATTAAATTCAATTAAATATACCTTCCGGCAACCCGCCTCACTCAATGTGATACGGATCTGCTTTTTTTTGGGCCCTTATAGCTAGAACCTCCATCAGAAGCTAACCAGCTAATTAGCTACTAGCTATTTAGTCATTGTTAGCCACTGCTAGCAGCCTTTACCTTTTTAGCTCAAACACCGGCCGCTTTTAGCCTGGATAATACCTGCCAGTCTGCACAGCGCGATATCAACCCTGAGCATATCAGACTGTTTTTCTCCACTACATCACTGTATTCCTGCCGTAAGCTCTGGACCATTACACCAGATAATCGCAGCTGGCTAGCTGCCACCGAGTGGCCCAGCCCCGAAGCTAGCCTTGAGCCAGGCCCATCTCCCGGCCTGCTCGGTGGACCCTATGATCACTCGGCTACACAGCTGATGCCTCCCAGACTCTTCACTAAGACGACTAGAAGCCACTACATCACCGGATTCCTGCCGTAAGCTCTAGACCTTTGCACCGGATTGGCTATAGTGGCCAACGCCCTTGTCCTGAAGCTAGCACCAGTTAGCCTCAAGCCAGGTGCATCTCCCAGCTAGCAAACAAAATTACGCCAGCTACAGTACCTCTTTTGCCAATTGGCCTGTACCCTTTGTCGACACGGAGCCCCGCCGGTCCATCACAACTGGTCTGCCGACGCAATTCCGTCTGATGTGCCCTCAACCTTGGCTACATAGCTGATGCCTCCTGGACTGTTCATTAATCACGGTACTCCATTTAGTTTATCTGTCTCGAACTCTGGCCCTGTGTGTAGTTAACTGACCCTCTCTGCCCATTCATCGCCATTTTACCTGTTGTTGTCTTAGCTAGCTCTCCCAATCAACACCTTGCTTTATGCCTCGCTTTATGGCTCTCTAATGTCAATATGCCTTGTATACTGTTGTTTAGGGTAGTTATCATTGTTTTGTTTTACTGCGGAGGCCCTAGTCCCACTCAACATGCCTCAGAGAACTCTCTTGTCCTACCTCCCACACATGCAGTGACCTCACCTAGCATAACTGGTGCCTCCAGAGATGCAACCTCTCTTATCGTCACTCAATGCCTAGGCTTACCTCCACTGTACCTGCACCCTACCATACCCCTGTCTTTACATTATGCCTTGAATCTATCCTACCACGCCCAGAAACCTGCTCCTTTTATTCTCTGTTCCCAACGCACTAGACAACCAGTTCTGATAGCCTTTAGCCCTACCCTCATCTTACTACTCTGTTCCTCGGGTGATGTAGAGGTTAACCCAGGCCCCGTGTGTCCCCAGGCGCTCTCATTTGTTGACTTCTGTAACTGTAAAAGCCTTGGTTTCATGCATGTTAACATCAGAAGCCTCCTCCCTAAGTTTGTTTTACTCACTGCTTTAGCACACTCCACCAACCTTAATGTCCTTGCCGTATCTGAATCCTGGCTTAGGAAGGCCACCAAACATTCAGAAATGTCCATCCCCAATTACAACATTTTCCATCAAGATAGAACTGCCGAAGGGGGAGGAGTTGCAATCTACTAAATTCTAAGTTCTATCATACTTTCCAGGTCTATCAAATCACATTTATTTATATAGCCCTTCGTACATCAGCTGATATCTCAAAGTGCTGTACAGAAACCCAGCCTAAAACCCCAAACAGCAAGCAATGCAGGTGTAGAAGCACGGTGGCTAGGAAAAACTCCCTAGAAAGGCCAATACCTAGGAAGAAACCTAGAGAGGAACCAGGCTATGTGGGGTGGCCAGTCCTCTTCTGGCTGTGCCGGGTGGAGATTATAACAGAACATGGCCAAGATGTTCAAATGTTCATAAATGACCAGCATGGTCGAATAATAATAAGGCAGAACAGTTGAAACTGGAGCAGCAGCATGGCCAGGTGGACTGGGGACAGCAAGGAGTCATCATGTCAGGTAGTCCTGGGGCATGGTCCTAGGGCTCAGGTCAGTTGAAACTGGAACAGCAGCATGGCCAGGTGGACTGGGGACAGCAAGGAGTCATCATGTCAGGTAGTCCTGGGGCATGGTCCTAGGGCTCAGGTCCTCCGAGAGAGAGAAAGAAAGAGAGAAGGAGAGAATTAGAGAACGCACACTTAGATTCACACAGGACACCGAATAGGACAGGAGAAGTACTCCAGATATAACAAACTGACCCCAGCCCCCCGACACATAAACTACTGCAGCATAAATACTGGAGGCTGAGACAGGAGGGGTCAGGAGACACTGTGGCCCCATCCGAGGACACCCCCGGACAGGGCCAAACAGGAAGGATATAACCCCACCCACTTTGCCAAAGCACAGCCCCCACACCACTAGAGGGATATCTTCATGCCCAAACAGTTCGAGCTTCTAATTTAAAAAATGTATCTCTCCAGAAATAAGTCTCTCACTGTTGCTGCCTGTTACTAACCCCCGTCAGCTCCCAGCTGTGCCCTGGACACCATATGTGAATTGCCCCCCATCTATCTTCAGAGTTCGTTCTATTATGGCCAACATCCAGTGAAATTGCAGAGTGCCAAATTCAAAAACAGAAATACTCATTATAAAAATTCATAAAACATACAAGTGTTACACATCGGTTTAAAGATGAACTTCTTGTTCATCCAACCACGGTGTCAGATTTCAAAAAAGCTTTACAGCGAAAGCATACCGTGCGATTATCTGAGAACAGCGTCCAGCAGACAAATCATTACAAACAGTTACCAGCCAAGTAGAGGAGTTACACAAGTCAGAAATAGCAATAAAATGAATCGCTTACCTTTTATGATCTTCATATCGTTGCACTCACAATACTCCCATTTACTCAATAAATGTTAGTTTTGTTCGATAAAGTCTCTTTATAATCAAAAACCTCCGTTTTGTTCACGTGTTTTGATCAGTTATCCTACCGATCCTTGACTTTGGCGATGTCATTTTCAAAATAGCCTCCAACACTCTACTCAGCAAACTGGATGCAGTCTATCACAGTGCCATCCGTTTTGTTACCAAAGCCCCATATACCACCCTCCACTAGGACCTGTATGCTCTCGTCGGCTGGCCCTCACTACATATTCGTCTCCAAACCCACTGGCTACAGGTCATCTATAAGTCTTTGCTAGGCCACCTTAACTCAGCTCACTGGTCACCATAGCAACACCCACCCATAGCACGTGCTCCAGGAAGTATATCTCACTGGTCATCCCCAAAGCCAACACCTACTTTGGCCGCCTTTCCTTCCAGTTCTCTGCTGCCAATGACTGGAACGAATTGCAAAAATCACTGAAGCTGGAGACATATCTCCCTCACTAACATTAAGCATCAGCTATCTGAGCAGCTTACCGGTCGCTGCAGCTGTACACAGCCCATCTGTAAATAGCCCATCCAACTGCCTACCTCATCCCCGTGTTTTTATTTCCTTTTTTGCTCTTTTGCACACCAGTATTTCTACTTGCACATCATCTGCTCATCTATCACTCCAGTGTTAATTTGTTAAATTGTAATTACTTTGCTACTCTGGCCTATTTATTGCCTTACCTCCTTACTCAATTTGCACACACTGTATATAGATGTTTCTTTTGTGTTATTGACTGTATGTTTGTTTACTCCATGTGTAACTCTGTTGTTTTTTTGTCACACTGCTTTGCTTTATCTTGGCCAGGTCGCAGTTGTAAATGAGAACTTGTTCTCAACTGGCCTACCTGGTTAAATAAAGTTGAAAAATAAAAAAATGTATGAATTGTTCATGATGTCATCTGGTGATTCATTTTTTTTCTTCCTGTTGTAAAGTAGAAACACACTGAAGGGAAACAAATACATGTTTTGAGCAAAATAGTTTTTTTTTTTAGACAACTGCAAACTAGAAGGAGTGAGTGATGTCATAGTAAGGCATTCAAGGAGTTGGCTTGATGGGAAGTCATGATGTCATCCAATAGGCGACTGATCTTCATGTGAAATTCATTTTTCTTTTTTAAATCCTTCCTGTTCTGTCAAGTTGGTTGTTGATCATTGCTAGAAAGCCATTTCAAGTCTTGCTATAGACTTTCAAGACGATTTAAGTCCAAACTGTAACTAGGCCACTCAGGAACATTCAATGTCATCTTGGTAAGCTCCTCCAGTGTAGATTTGGCCTTGTGGTTTAGATTATTGTCCTGTTAGGACCGTTTTTTGTATTCGGGTCTCTGAAATGCACTCTACCTACGTAACATTTAGTTTCCTTATATTACGCTGGGAAAACAGTTTTCATGGGCACAGAAATTCAAAATAATTTCAGAGTTTGCAAAATCCAGTGATTCTGAGAGTCACCTTAACTTTATTGACAACACCCAAATGGATACTGTCATTAATGCGGTTCTTCAATAATTACACATAATATTTAATTCTGTAGCTGTTTAGAGTCACATGTTCAACTATCATCAGCTGGTCCAGGAAATCATTTTCTGAATGACAGTCACATGACAAACATCACGACATACAACAACAACCAAAGTGCTTCTTCATTCATTACATAGGTCTATGTAATTGTTAGGTGAAGTTATGGGCCAATTTGGCAAACAGTGTATAAACCCTCATTGTCAGGCTGATGGAAAAGCCAAAGAGCATTTTACTGGTTGAAGTGTTTTTTTAAGTACAAAGAGGTTGATTTGCGATGACGACACAAACATTATATTAAGCAGGACGTTCAAACGAGCATTACAATTAAGCAACCTGGACATGGAGGTTACTCCCCTGAGTTTTCCCCCATTCACATTCAGAATACATTGTGAAAAAACAAAA
This sequence comes from Oncorhynchus kisutch, assembly GCF_002021735.2. Taxonomy (NCBI): domain Eukaryota; kingdom Metazoa; phylum Chordata; class Actinopteri; order Salmoniformes; family Salmonidae; genus Oncorhynchus; species Oncorhynchus kisutch. Next base: position 62,308 of record NW_022263123.1, read on the forward strand.
TCTTTGCTCACCATTTTTGCTCCAGGCAGATATACTTCATCCAAAACTATCGGTTTCCTCATTAGGGGGACGAGTTTCTACCACCAAATTGCATGTGCATCGCCCTCGTGACGCAATTTTAGCAAACACAGAAAGGTGCCTATGTTGGAGACCAAAAGTCGTCTGGCACACTTCTTAGGATTTCAACAATTTTAATAACTTTTTTCTAGCCTACAATCATTGATGTTACTACTAATGTGAAAACAAGACAAAATAGGACTATTCTTGCTCATTTTAAGACAATTGTCAAATAATCAGTACATTCATTACAGAAAACAATTGTTGTACAACATCATGGCTACGCTGTTGGCATCACCTTTTACAGTGGATTACCGCTGTTGTGGGCCTTTAATCATTTGTCTGACTTTGTTGTTCACACAGGAGAGAGACGGGACTACCGTGGATCCTCTGGGGAGCCTCAACAACCTCATGATGCTGACAAGGCAGAGAAGAGTCTCTCCAGATCAGAACCCCCCAAGAAACACCTGCAGAGATCCACAGGGAAGAGAACTCACTGCTGCTCTGACTGTGGGAAGAGATTCACCTCATCAGGCATTACAATTCATCAGCGAACACACACAGGGGAGAAATCTTATAGCTGTGATCAATGTGGGAAGAGTTTTACTACATCTGGCTCTGACTTTACACCAGAGAACACACACAGGAGAGAAACCTTATAGCTGTACTCAATGTGGGAAGTGTTTTACTCAGCTCAGCAGCCTAATAACACACCAGAGAATACACACAGGAGAGAAACCTTATAGCTGTACTCAATGTCGGAAGAGTTTTAATAATCCATCCGGCCTGATATCACACCAGAGAACACACACAGGAGAGAAACCTTATAGCTGTACTCAATGTGGGAAGAGGTTTACTCAACAATGCAACCTGATATCACACCAGAGAACACACACAGGAGAGAAACCTTATAGCTGTGATGAATGTGGGAAGAGTTTTGCCCAATCTGGAGCGCTGACAGTGCACCAGAGAATACACACAGGAGAGAAACCTTATAGCTGTGGTCAATGTGAGAAGAGTTTTGGTCAATCTGGAGATCTGAGAGTTCACCAGAGAACACACACAGGAGAGAAACCTTATAGCTGTGGTCAATGTGGGAAGAGTTTTGGTCAATCTGGAGATCTGAGAGTGCACCAGAGAACACACACAGGAGAGAGACCTTATAGCTGTGATCAATGTGGGAAGAGTTTTGCCCAATCTGGAGCGCTGACAGTGCACCAGAGAATACACACAGGAGAGAGACCTTATAGCTGTAGTCAATGTGGGAACAGTTTTGCTGCATCAAGAACTCTGACTCAACACCAGAGAATACACACAAGAGAGAAATCTTTTGTCTGTGAATAATGTGGGAAGATTTTTGGTCAATCTGGCCATCTGGTATCACACCAGAGAGCACACACAGGAGAGAAATCTTATAGCTGTGATCAGTGTGCCAAGAGATACTTTAATAAAATATCTCTGATCAAACATCAGAAAATACATACATGAATGAGTTATTTCATGATATCAATGAAAAAATGTCACAATGTAGAATGTTTTAACATTGTAGTAGGAGTGTTTTAATGACGTCACAATGTAGAATGTTTTAACATTGTAGTAGGAGTATTTTAATGACGTCACAATGTAGAACCCTAAACATTTGTCCCCTGTTCTATTGATTTCAACATGATATGGATATTAGCCTCAGGGGGAAAATCCAGGCTCTGAAATGGAAGAGTATTATTTAACAAAAAGTGATTAACAATTTTTTTTTTTCCTCTTACCACGTTCGTGATCCACTTGAACCTAAATGCAACACTTCAAAATGTATCAAGCTGTTTTCTGCAAGTTGTCCTCTAACCAGGGATGTACACATTACTCCCAGATTCAGTGTGGTTTTTGAGCTGTTAGCTTTAACAGGACGTGCAACCCCATCTCTCTCCTCTTGCACAAATTATTTTTGATTTCAACATGATATCGATGAGTTATAACAAATAAGTGTTGTGTTCCTTTGTTTAGTGACTCCTAAATGTAAATGCATCACTCCAAAAAGTAGCTGACTGTCTTCTGCAGGTTGTCCTCTAACCAGTGAGGTAAAAGATATCTCCCATTTCCATGTGTTTTTTTAGTTGTGTTAGTTTCAACAGCACATTCAACCTAATTTCCCCTCTAATCGATATCAATGATTTATTGCTTCTTGTCAAAACAACAGCGTTTTTGGTGCTTGTGCAGTTTATAAGGAGCTTGTTTTAAAAAATATGATTATTGTGGCAGATGTTTGTCTATATAGCACATTTTATGTTTAGGTTTTCAATTTATCCCAAACTGTTTCTGCATATTGGTTATTGATTTGGAGACGTTAAAACTGTGTTTTGACATTGGGGATATCACACCTAGCAAAATGTCATTGAAAAGACGTTGAAAATAAGACTATTTAACCGAATATTTCATATTTACATTTCATGTAACATTTAGTAATCATAATTATTTATGCAACCAACTGAACATTTTTGGTTACAATTATATTGACGTTGTTGCCCTGCTTTTAAAATATTAGGGTTCATTTTCCAGCCTGCTGAAGGTGTGGTGGAGTGGTAAACACAGCGTCTATGGCCTCAGTTACACCTGGCACCTAAATGTGACTTATGTCATCTGATCACTCCAAACTGCATTAGGTTCAGATCTACCAGGATGGGCCTTTGACAGTCTGGATGCAGTCAGGCCACTGAATATAAATAAGCAACGTAAAGAGGTGGGGTGAATGAGTGGGGAAAAGTACATTCTGCACAAATGACCATAATAGCAAAGAACAAATGTGTGTGCCTGAGACCTCCTATCTCAGCCTCCAGTATTTATGCTGCAGTGGTTTATGTGTCGGGGGGCTAGGGTCAGTTTGTTAAATCTGGAGTACTTCTCCTGTCCTATTCGGTGTCCTGTGTGAATTTAAGTGTGCTCTCTCTAATTCTCTCTTTCTCTCTCGGAGGAGGACCTGAGCCCTAGGACCATGCCTCAGGACTACCTGACATGATGACTCCTTCCTGTCCCCAGTCCACCTGGCCGTGCTGCTGTTCCAGTTTCAACTGCCTTATTATTATTGGACCATGCTGGTCATTTATGAACATTTGAACATCTTGGCCATGTTCTGTTATAATCTCCACCCGGCACAGCCAGAAGAGGACTGACCACCCCACATAGCCTGGTTCCTCTCTAGGTTTCTTCCTAGGTATTGGCCTTTCTAGGGAGTTTTTCCTTTTTCCTTCTACACCTGCATTGTTTGGGGTTTTAGGCTGGGTTTCTGTACAGCACTTTGAGATATCAGTTGATGTACGAAGGGCTATATAAATAAATTTGATTTGATTTTGATTTGAAATTAACTTTCTTACAGCCAAAAGGGGTGGGAAATTACACCAATATCAGTGGTCAATTTGCACTAATGTAAATAAACATGGATGATGGAACATATTCCCTTTTGCTGATGTGATGAACCACTAAGGGGACATAAATATTTACCATCTAAACCATGTGTGACTTCTCACCTCTCTGGCTGTAGAAGTGTTCTTCCTAACCAGTCCCTCAACAGCTCTCTGACTGAGCTCCACCCTCACTGGGTCTTCAGAGGAGAGGAAGGCTGAGGAGGGTTGAAAGGATGAATGGATCAGTCACTCAATAAAGTGTAGAGCTGCTGTCTGATAAAATCACAATTTTAGTAGTTCATTAAAATAAACAAGGCTTTATGACTGCTGAATACCAACTATCATTCACTTAGATTGTGTAATTTCAGGTAGCGAAACATCCTTGGGACGTCCCTAGCCCATTGAAGTTTACATTTAAAATGGTTAAGTTATGGATTAAGGTTAGGGTTTAGGGTAGGGATGTCCCAAGAATCCCAGATAGCATTGACCATTGTGCATTTGTAACCGATGTGAAATGGCTAGCTAGTTAACGTGCGCTAATAGCGATGGTAACGATGTTTCGTGGGAGGCAGTTGTTTATGTCCCTGGTTAGAGCCCAGGTAGGGGCGAGGAGAGGGACGGAAGCTATACTGTTACACATTCTTCAGTTTCTTTTACGTAGCAGGTGTAAAAGAAACACAGACAAGACAAGTAGGCACTCAGGTCATTATGGTCATTGTAGTTTAAAAAAAAATTGCATCTGATTATGCGTAACTGTATGTGGGGTTGTTAGAGAAGAATGTGATTGTCAGCCCTAACAATCCATTCTAGCACCTCATCAGGCTCTGAAAAAGTCTTCATTAATGACGTGTTCCTTCTATTCCAAGGGACAGCAGAGGAACTTCATCGATTCCACTCCTTCATCAATACAGTACAAGCAGTGAACATCTGAAATTCACCCTCACCTTTGATGTGCATGAAACAAGTTACCCGATGGTTGGACGATACTTTTCTCATCAATCATCTTATAAACTGGAAATCAACCAATCCTTACCTATGATGTTAACTACATCAGAAATAACTTAAAATGTATAACTTTAAATTAAACCAATCGTTTGCACTCATGACTTGAGTGATTAAAGTAAACCAACGTTTTGGAAATACATTATGCCATCTAACCAATCAAAAAATGTTAGCTATATGCAGTTATCTTAGCCAGCCAGCAAACGTTAGCTATTTAGCCAACTAGCTATTAGCCTAAACAGCATAACCAACCAGCGCGGTTGTGGTCAGCAGAGACCAACTACCGGAGACCAATTAGATCCCAACTATCAGTAAGCCAAGGTGGAAAAGGTTACAAAACTCCCGTAGTCTAATTCACAGAAAACATGCTGAAAAGTAGTGATGGGGAAACAAAGCTTCCTGAAGCATTGGCTCTTTCCAGATAATTGTTTTTTTTGTTAAATAGTTTCATTACTCAAGGCTTTGAGCGACACAGAATTTAGAACAGCCACATTTTGAAAGATGACGTCCCACACCGTAGCAGAGTAGCCTTCATGTCTTCTACGAAACCACTGGCCTTGATCGAGAGCATCAAGTCTATGCTGCATTGTGGGTAAACGGTGACTGGCTGACTGATTTATAAATAATAATGAGTAGTTATTTATGATGCAAGGTGATTTGTAAATTAGTGAGTCAGCAGCCACCTGCACTGTCGGCTGCAAAGTCGAACGAGCCCAATACCAAACCAATCAGGTGTTCGACGAAATGATTCTTCAGACGTCATTGATCACGTGCTGCTGATAAAGGGACACTGCTTTGAATTATACCGCTTAGCGACTTCAGTACATGCCTCATAGCTTCAGTCTCAAACTTAACCCCGTTCCTGCTGAAGAAGAGGAGGTCTGCTGGATGGAGAAGGAAGCTCTCGTGAAAGAGGAGGAGGCTGTTACAATACAAAAACAAGTAGAGGTTGAGGCTGTTACCGTGAAAGAATAAGAGAAAGACGTCTCAGTTAAAGAAGACTCGTTCAGAATGAAAGAGGGCGACGACGTTTCAGTGAAAGAAGTGGAGGGGGAGGTGACTGTGTCATCGAACAATGAAGAAGAGGAGGAAACTGGATATCTGGGCCCGGTTTCACAAACGCATCTTAAGGCGTCCGATGGATCTAACGATGAACAGGCCCTGATTAACACTAGTAAGTGCTGTCTTAAACAGAAGCACAAACTCTGCGGTTGTTGAACTGATGTGTGGTGTTAAAGGGGAAATTTGCAATTGCTACATCCATATTTTGACTTTCAATTATTTATTTATAGGCATTGATTCTTGTAGAATATAACTCATGCCTCATGAGCTTAGTTCAACTGTTTACCACATCAGAACCCCAAATAAGCTTTTTTTAACTCCAATGTTTAGAAACAATGTAAACCAACACTGTATAGCCTCCACATGGTTAAAACTATACTGTTGATATCATGGATGGTCAGTCCTTGCATCCATAGGTCTGTCTATGAATTTGAGTAGTTACATTTCTCCAGCCCCATCCATCTTATTACCAAAATAGTGGTGTAATTACAGCTTTGTTATTGGTTGAACTGCAGATTGGTTGATTGAATGTTTGGCTTTTTTAAAGGGGCCACCTAGTTTTTAAACAATCAAAATGGCTGCCCAGAGACCTAAGCTGTGTTAGAATACTCATACTAACTGCACTATTTGTGATGTTAATTGAGTATATAGTTTGCTTATTATAGTATGATGTTAGTATGCCAAAAGTTCCCGGATGTCGTACTAAATTCGCCAAAATATGAAATATACACGCAGTACTTTACGGCCCATAATGCAATTCTTCAGGAAATGGGCGTGACTTCACATCGATTTCAGATTTTTAGAAAATGGAGGAAAATATTCAGCCAAAGTCCAACGAGAGCGGATACGAATGAACCTTAAAAACCTGTTGGTACTAGGGGGCAGTATTTTCATTTTTGGAAAAATAACGTTCCCAAATTAAACGGGATATTTTGTCAGGACAAGATGCTACAATATGTATATAATTTACAGCTTAGGATAGAACACACTCTAAAGTTTCCAAAACTGTAAAAAATATTGTCTGTGAGTATAACATAACTGATGTTACAGGCGAAAGCCTGAGAAAAATCCAATCAAGAAGTGACTCATCTTTTGAAAGCCCTGCGTTCCGATGCGTCCCTATTGAGCTATGAATGCCCTATCAACCAGATTACGCTTTCTACGTGTTCCTCAAGGTGTTTACAGCATTGTGACGTAGTTTTACGCATTTATGTTGAAAAATACCCGTAGGCGGCTTCATTGCGGAAGTGGTCACCTGATGCTCCCTGAGAAATTCTTGCATAAAATACAGAGGTAGCAATTATTCCAATCGCTTCTACTGAGAAACCAATTGTCCCGGTCGATATATTATCGAATAGATATTTGAAAAACACATTGAGGATTGATTATTAACAACGTTTGCCATGTTTCTGTCGATATTATGAAGCTAATTTGGCGTTGTCGTGACCGCAATTTCCGGTCGATTTCTCAGCCAAACGTGAAGAACAAACAGAGCTATTTCGCCTACAAAAATAATATTTTGGGAAAAAATTAACTTTGGCTATCTATCTGGGAGTCTCGTGAGTGAAAACATCCGAAGTTCATCAAAGTTAAACGATTTGATTGCTTTTCTGATTTTTGTGACAAGGTTGCCTGCTGCTAGCAAGGCATAATGCTATGCTAGGCTATCGATAAACTTACACAAATGCTTGTCTAGTTTTGGCTGTAAAGCATATTTTGAAAATCTGAGATGACAGGGTTAACAAAAGGCTAAGCTGTGTTCCAATATATTTCACTTGTGATTTTCATGAATAGGAATATTTTCTAGGAAGATTTATGTCCGTTGTGTTATGCTAATTAGTGTCAGATGATGACAACGGTCCCGTTCACGGGATGGGGTGTCACTAGAGGTTAAATAATTATGACAAATGTTGAGCAATGTAATAAAGTAATGACTTTTCAAATAAGTTACGTTACACGTAATGTTAGCTACACTACCCTTACAAAACGCATAGAATATCTTTACAGCAGTATGTATCGGTATGTTAACTAGCTACCTAACGTTAGTTGGCTACTTATACTTCAAACTTGCCAGTATAGTAACTATAAGTAAAATGGTAAGAGTGAGTGTTTCTCTGACTTGTGTCTAGCAAGCTATCCAACGTTAGCCAGTTAGCTTGGGTGCTTTACTGTCATTGCGAGGTCAGAACGCTTGGATCGACCCTACTCCTCAGCCATATAGTATTAGTTTACAAACAGTGGCGTTATACGAGCTTATGTTTTGGTTTCTGGTGGGGTAATACGGTTGAAACAGTTAAGGCATTTATAAGTTATATTCTTCAAGAATCAGTGGAATCAATGGTTATATAGTAAACGGGTCTTTCTATAATTGCCAGTGCAGATTTCCTGTTGGGGTCAAATTGTTAGAGCTGTTGATAAGTCATTGTATAATATTCTGGCAATTATTTTCATGCCATTACATTAAAAGCGAAAGATTGTCTTTTCTTAGCAAGGTGTTGCTCAAATATTGTTAGCTGCTAATCGCTAGTTATCAGGCTAGCTAGCTTGCTAAATGTATTAAGAGTCAGTGTAAACGTAGCTAGCTAATACTGCCTGGTAGACCTACTGAAAGGTGCCTATATTGGAGACCAAAAGTTGTCTGGCACACTGCTTAGGATTTCAACAACTTTAAAAATGTATTTTTTGCGTACAATCATCGATGTTACCACTAATGGGAAAACAAGACAAAATATGACTGTTCACTTGACTGTCTTAAGACGAATGTCAAATAATTAACATTCATTACAGATGTCATTGTTTGAACAACATAATGGCTACGCTGTTGGCATCACCTTTTTACAGTGTATTGTTGCTGTTGTGGGCCTTAAACCACCTGTCTGACTTTTTGTTCACACAGGAGAGAGACCTGACTATCGTGGATCCTCTGGGGGGCCTCAACAACCTCATGATGCTGACCGGGCAGAGAAGAGACTCTCCAAATCAAAACACCTCAAGAAACACCAGCAGAGACCCACAGGGAAGAAATCTCATTGCTGCTCTGACTGTGGGAAAGGTTGCAAATCTTCATCAGAACTTAAAATACACCAGAGAACACACACAGGAGAGAAACCTTATAGCTGTGATCAATGTGGGAGGAGTTTTACTACATCTAGCGGTCTGACAGTACACCAGAGAACACACACAGGAGAAAAACCTTATAGCTGTGGTCAATGTGGGAGGAGTTTTAATACATCTAGCGGTCTGACATTACACCAGAGAAAACACACAGGAGAGAAACCTTACATGTGTGATCAATGTGGGAGGAGTTTTGTTAAAGCTAGCCATCTGACTCAACACCAGAGAACACACACAGGAGAGAAATCTTATATGTGTGATCAATGTGGGAGGAGTTTTGTTCAAGCTAGCCATCTGACTCAACACCAGAGAACACACACAGGAGAAAAACCTTATAGCTGTGGTCAATGTGGTTGGAGTTTTACTACATCTAGTGATCTGACATTACACCAGAGAAAACACACAGGAGAGAAACCTTATATGTGTGATCAATGTGGGAGGAGTTTTGTTAAAGCTAGCCATCTGACACAACACCAGAGAACACACACAGGAGAGAAGCCTTATAGCTGTGATCAATGTGGGAGGAGTTTTACTACATCTAGCCAGCTAACTTCACACCAGAGAACACACACAGGAGAGAAACCTTTTAGCTGTGATCAATGTGACAAGAGATACTCTGATAAAAGATCTCTGATCAAACATCAGAAAATACATACATGAAGAAGTTGTTTCATGATATCAATGAAATAATGTCACAATGTAAAATGTTTTAACATTGTAGTAGGAGTGTTTTAATGATGTCACAATGTAGAATGTTTTAACATTGTAGTAGGAGTATTTTAATGATGTCACAATGTAGAATGTTTTAACATTGTAGTAGGAGTATTTTAATGATGTCACAATGTAGGATGTTTTAACATTGTAGTAGGAGTGTTTTAATGATGTCACAATGTAGAATGTTTTAACATTGTAGTAGGAGTGTTTTAATGATGTCACAATGTAGAATGTTTTAATGATGTCACAATGTGGAGTGTTTTAATGATGTCACAATGTAGGATGTTTTAACATTGTAGTAGGAGTGTTTTAATGATGTCACAATGTAGGATGTTTTAACATTGTAGTAGGAGTGTTTTAATGATGTTCTACCTTATTGTTTGCCCTGTTCAATTGATTGCAGCATGATATGGATATTAACCTCGGGGGGAAATCCAGGCTCTGAATTGAAAGAGTATTATTAAATAAAAAGTGACTAACAAAAAAAACAGCTGTGTTACACTTACTGCGTTGGTGACCCACTTCAATCAACATGCAGCACTTCAATGTAGTGAGCTGTTTTCTTCAAGTGGAAAAAAAATGCATGTAATATGATAATTGTTGCAGATGTTTGTGTATATACACACATGAAAACACTATAATTGGTCTATAATCAATTTTATTAACAATCCGACATCACTCCAGTATTTCTTGACAACATTTAAATTCTAATTGTCTTTATTCCCATACTGGGCAGTCAAATGTTTGCGTTTAGTCAGTGAGTTGCCATGGATCACAATTTATTTTGACTGCACGGTTTTCCTGTATTGGAGATTTAGTTTTGTTTGGGCTCGTTCCAAGGGCACGAGAGTTCTAGAAGCTAGTGACTTTTAGGATTCTATAGAAAGAAAAATGAGAAAAGATACGATTGTATTTTACTATTTAGAAATACATAGCCAGACACGATGTTTATATTGGAGAAGGTGAAGCATTGTAGGTGATTATAATGTAAAATGGGAGTTGTTTTCTGGTGGTGAGCAAACTTGTCCAACACAAATATAGAATAGTAGTGGTGGAATGACAGATTTGTTATTGTTTGAACTGCAGATTGCTGGGTTGTGTGTTTTTTTTTTAACCGCAACAAAATGGCTGCCCAGAGGCTTGGTTTGGTTAACTGCTGAGGGATGGGGGAAGGAGAAGTGTTTCCGCTCTCACATTCTTATAGAAGGCTATTGTAGCAACCGTAACCCAACACCCAGCGACCTCGTCAAGAAGTTCAGAAATCTTGGCGTAACAGTTCTAAGGTGTTGGCTTGACAGTTGCTGGACCCAGGTTTGAGTTCAGCCCAGGGCTACCCCCTGAATTCACTACACTATGAATACAAGGACTGGCCATCCATGAGGTCAAAATTATTGTTTTAAACAGATTGTGAGGCTACATAATATGTTCTATAATTGCCAGTGTAGATTTCCTGTGAGGGCAAATTATTAGAGCTGTTGATAAGTCATTGTCAGCCATTGTTTTTCATGCCCTTACATTAAAGGCAAGACACCTAGATTCAATTACATTCATGAATTGGTTTGAAACCTTTGTTTTGGTGCCTTGACGGATTTGTAAAATATGGTTTGTCAATGAATAACTTTTAAAAAATGATTTAAATGTAACCTTTATTTAACTAGGCAGATCAGTTAAGAACAAAATCTTATTTACAATGACTGCGTTCCCTGGACGACGCTAGGCCAATTGTGCCCCGCCCTATGGGACTCCCAATCACGGCTGGTTATGATACAGCCTGGATTTGATCCACGGTCAACCAAGAGTAATCTGTAAATTCTATCAATCGCCCCACTTGTTTTTATAAAATCTATATGTACTGAACATATGATGCTTTAAGCTGTTTGATTAAATAAATAAGACACACTAGTGACTAGAGGGAGGCAGTCGCCAATATAATCTGACTAGGAGGGAGCCGGTCATCGACACAACCTGACTAGGAGGGAGCCGGTCGACGACACAACCTGACTAGGAGGGAGCCGGTCGACGACACAACCTGACTAGGAGGGAGCCGGTCGACGACACAACCTGACTAGGAGGGAGCCGGTCGTCGACACAGCCTGACTAGGAGGGAGCCGGTCGTCGACACAACCTGACTAGGAGGGAGCCGGTCGTCGACACAACCTGACTAGGAGGGAGCCGGTCGACGACACAACCTGACTAGGAGGGAGCACGGTCGACGACACAACCTGACTAGGAGGGAGCCGGTCGACGACACAACCTGACTAGGAGGGAGCCGGTCGTCGACACAGCCTGACTAGGAGGGAGCCGGTCGTCGACACAGCCTGACTAGGAGGGAGCCGGTCGACGACACAACCTGACTAGGAGGGAGCCGGTCGTCGACACAACCTTACTAGGAGGGAGCCGGTCGTCGACACAACCTTACTAGGAGGGAGCCGGTCGTCGACACAACCTGACTAGGAGGGAGCGGGCCGTCGACACAACCTGACTAGGAGGGAGCCGGTCGTCAACACAATTTTTATTTATTTATTTTTATTTGACTCGGCAAGGCAGTTAAGAACACATTCTTACTTTCAATGATGGCTTAGGAACAGTGGGTTAACTGCCTTGTTCAGGGGCAGGACGAACGATTTGTACCTTGTCAGCTCGGGGAACCGATCTTGCAACCTAAGGGTTTAGTATCCTGTTACCCTCTTCCTGTCAAACCAGAAGATGTAAGCATTGCAGAGGAGGATTGTCCAAAGTGGGGTATATATGTGGGGCATGCTGTCCGGTCCTCTGGCAGTCTCTATGGGAGTGCCACAGGGTTCAATTCTCGGGCCGACTCTTTTCTCTGTATATATCAATGATGTTGCTCTTGCTGCGGGCGATTCCCTGATCCACCTCTACGCAGACGACACCATTCTATATACTTCTGGCCCGTCCTTGGACACTGTGCTATCTAACCTCCAAACGAGCTTCAATGCCATACAACACTCCTTCCGTGGCCTCCAACTGCTCTTAAACGCTAGTAACACCAAATGCATGCTTTTCAACTGTTCGCTGCCTGCACCCGCACGCCTGACTAGCATCACCACCCTGGATGGTTCCGACCTTGAATATGTGGACATCTATAAGTACCTAGGTGTCTGGCTAGACTGTAAACTCTCCTTCCAGACTCATATCAAACATCTCCAATCTAAAATCAAATCTAGAGTCGGCTTTCTATTCTGCAACAAAGCCTCCTTCACTCACGCCGCCAAACTTACCCTAGTAAAACTGACTATCCTACCGATCCTCGACTTCGGCGATGTCATCTACAAAATTGCTTCCAACACTCTACTCAGCAAACTGGATGCAGTTTATCACAGTGCCATCCGTTTTGTCACTAAAGCACCTTATACCACCCACCACTGCGACCTGTATGCTCTAGTCGGCTGGCCCTCGCTACATATTCGTCGCCAGACCCACTGGCTCCAGGTCATCTACAAGTCAAATCAAATCAAATCCAATCAAATCAAATGTATTTATATAGCCCTTCGTACATCAGTTGATATTTCAAAGTGCTGTACAGAAACCCAGCCTAAAACCCCAAACAGCAAGCAATGCAGGTGTAGAAGCACGGTGGCTAGGAAAAACTCCCTAGAAAGGCCAAAACCTAGGAAGAAACCTAGAGAGGAACCAGGCTATGTGGGGTGGCCAGTCCTCTTCTGGCTGTGCCGGGTGGAGATTATAACAGAACATGGCCAAGATGTTCAAATGTTCATAAATGACCAGCATGGTCGTATAATAAGAAGGCAGAACAGTTGAAACTGGAGCAGCAGCACGGCCAGGTGGACTGGGGACAGCAAGGAGTCATCATGTCAGGTAATCCTGGGGCATGGTCCTAGGGCTCAGGTCCTCCGAGAGAGAGAAAGAAAGAGAGGAGAGAATTAGAGAACGCACACTTAGATTCACACAGGACACCGAATAGGACAGTAGAAGTACTCCAGATATAACAAACTGACCCTAGCCCCCCGACACATAAACTACTGCAGCATAAATACTGGAGGCTGAGACAGGAGGGGTCAGGAGACACTGTGGACCCATCCGAGGACTAACTCCGGACAGGGCCAAACAGGAAGGGTATAATCCCACCCACTTTGCCAAAACACAGCCCCCACACCACTAGAGGGATATCTTCAACCACCAACTTACCATCCTGAGACAGGGCCGAGTATAGCCCACAAAGATCTCCGCCATGGCACAACCCAAGGGGGGGCGCCAACCCAGACAGGATGACCACATCAGTGAATCAACCCACTCAGGTGACGCACCCCTTCCAGGGACGGCATGAGAGAGCCCCAGTAAGCCAGTGACTCAGAACCCCTGTAATAGGGTTAGAGGCAGAGAATCCCAAGTCCATGCTAGGTAAAGCTCCGCCTTATCTCAGTTCACTGGTCACGATGGCAACACCCATCCGTAGCACGCGCTCCAGCAGGTGTATCTCACTGATCATCCCTAAAGCCAACACCTCATTTGGCCGCCTTTCGTTCCAGTTCTGCTGCCTGTGACTGGAACGAATTGCAAAAATCGCTGAAGTTGGAGACTTTTATCTCCCTCACCAACTTCAAACATCTGCTATCTGAGCAGCTAACCGATCGCTGCCGCTGTACATAGTCTATTGGTAAATAGCCCACCCATTTTCACCTACCTCATCCCCATACTGTTTTTATTTATTTACTTTTCTGCTCTTTTGCACACCAATATCTCTACCTGTACATGACCATCTGATCATTCATCACTCCAGTGTTAATCTGCAAAATTGTAATTATTCGCCTACCTCCTCATGCCTTTTGCACACAATGTATATAGACTCTCCTTTTTTCTACTGTATTATTGACTTGTTAATTGTTTACTCCATGTGTAACTCTGTGTTGTCTGTTCACACTGCTATGCTTTATCTTGGCCAGGTCGCAGTTGCAAATGAGAACTTGTTCTCAACTAGCCTACCTGGTTAAATAAAGGTGAAATAAAAAAATAAAAGGAGGTGAAGCTTGAGTTAGATATCGACCTAGTGTGACCATCCTGGTCCCTCAAGTCAGTGAGTCAACACAGGAAGGAGCAATGAATGGATAGTTCATTTATTTCCAAAGCTGCAATGATGGGACACACACAGTATGGATGAATGATCAGTAGTGACAGGATATAAATACCACTCCCACAGCAATTCTACATTAATCTGCCCTGTAATATACTAACAAAACTATTGAAATGTCTATCAAAGTCATTGTGATCGTATAGTGGATTTAACAATTCCTACTAATTCCTAATTTACTATAATAAAAATAAATACATTATTTCCATGTGTCTCATATTCACTACATCAGAATATCGCGTCATCCATTTTAGTATCAAAATATATCAAATTGACATGGAAAATTACTCAATGTCCCCCTCAGGTGGCGAAGAAGTATAATACACCTAAACTAACAAAACCGGGCTGATAAACTGGCTGGTGTTCATGAGTTTGTAAAACATAGACTTTATACTTTTGTCATAAATGACCTGCATTGATGAGACACACAGTGTGGATGAATGATCAGTAGTCGACAGGGTAAAAATAGCACTCCAAAAGAAGATGCATTTTCCAGTTAGATACCAACTTGAAAGAGGGATCTTTAGCATAAAACCCACATGGAAAACAGACATTTGGCAAATAACATATAAAGAGAGGCTGACTTGACGCCAAACAAACAACAGTAATTACTAAAACATAAATTGCTAATGTATGATTTAAAACGTGGATTTTATGATGTAATGTCAATTTTATACATTTCTAACCCAGGACCACTCAATTTTCAAGTTCTCCATAAATCTGCTGTGGATTACCCAGAATCCCACACCTTTATCACACGAGCGGTGCAGCGGTCTAAGGCACTGCATCTCGCTGGAGGCGTCACTACAGATCCTGGTTCAAATCCTGGCTGTATCATAACAGGCCGTGATTGGGAGTCCCTTAGGGCAGCGCACAATTGGCCCAGCATCGTCTCTGGGTTAGGGTTTGGCAGGGGCAGGCCGTCAATGTAAATAAGAATTTGTTCTTAACTGATTTGCCTAGTTAAATAAAGGATAAATATATTTAAGAAATACTGCATTGTGGGTAGTGTGGGAAGAGTTCACAAAATAAGTTAATAAATATGTAATAACGCAAAAACATAACTGTTTGTTCTTATAACCATAAAGTGACGACAACTAGCTTACTAAGTCTTTAATAACCACACTGTATTGTTACACTGGTGAGTAAAAACTCATGCTTCGTACACTTTATCTTGTTGTCTGAAGATAAAATCTACATTTTACTCAACTGCGTTACCCACTCCAGTCAGCAGATGGCGGTCTGGGAATTTAAAGTTAATCTGCTGGTGTGACGTATAATCTAGTGGACGGAACGCTTCTTTCATCATCAGCAACAGTTCGTCAGACACCTTGGTAGCTTGCTAGACAAAATAGCCGAAACAATACATTACTTTAGAGGCTTTAGTGTATATTAGCCACTGTGTTTTAAACCCACTTCTATCGTCTAGTTAGTTATCCAATTTAATTTCATATTTACGGTGTTGTTATTATTCAGCTAGCGGGCTGGTTAAATTAGCATTAGCCTAGCTAGCTAACATCCCCGACCATGCGGTCACCAAGCTACTCTCCTTCTAATGAAGAGAAGGATATCACAGTAAATCAAGAAGTAGGGAGTGGGGCCGTTACTGTGAAAGAAGAGGAGGACGCGTTCAGAGTGAAAGACGAGGAAGATATCACAGTAAAACAAGAAGGGAGTGGGGCTGTTACTGTGAAAGAAGAGGAGGACGCGTTCAGAGTGAAAGAGGAGGCTGATGTCACAGTAAAAGGAGAGGAAGATGCAGTTTATGGCGTGAAAGAGGAGGGGGAGGAGATTACTTTCACATCGAAAAAGGAGGGAGGAGGAAGAAGAGGAGGAACCTGGATATCTGGGCCCGGTTTCCCAAACGCATCTTAAGGCATCCAATGGTTCTAACGATGAATTTAGCCATAAGATGGTTTTGAGAAACCGTTCCCTGATTAACACTAGTAAGTACTGTCTTAATAACAGAGGCACAAACTCTGCAGTTGAACTGATTGTTTGGTGTTAAGGTGGAAATCTGCAATTGCTAAATTATTTATTATTATTATTTACTCACGAGCTGAGTTCAACTGTTGTAACCCCATCAGAACCCCAAATAAGCTTTTTTTCCCATAATGTTTTAGAAACAATGTAAATCAACACTGTATAGCAGTTAAGAACAAATTCTTATTTTCAATAACGGACTAGGAACAGTGGGTTAATTGACAGATTTGTACCATGTCAGCTCGGGCCCGGTTACTAGTCCAATGCTCCTAACCACTAGGCTACCCTGCCGCCTCAACATGGTTAAAACTATAATGTTGATATCATGGATGGTCAGTCCTTGCATCCATAGGTCTGTCTGTAGTTACATTTCTCCAACCCCATAATCTTTTATTACCAAAATAGTGGTGGAATGACAGATTTGTTATTGTTTGAACTGCAGATGGCTGGGTTTTGTGTCTTTTTTAAACAGCAACTAAATGGCTGCCCAGAGACTTGGTTAACCGCTGAGGGATGGGGGAAGGAGAAGTGTAACCACTCTCAAATTCATAGAGAACGATATTGAAGAAACCTTAACCCAACACCTAGCGACCTCGTCAAGAAGTTCAGACATCTTGGCGTAACAGTTATAAGGTGTTGATTTGACAGTCGCTGGACCCAGGTTTGAGTTCAGCTCAGGGCTACCCCCTGAATTCAATACACTATGAATACAAGGACTGGCCATCCATGAGGTCATAATGATAATTTAACCAGTTTTCTAGGCCTATATAGTATATTCTAGAATTCATCCCATGATGTCATAATGATAGTTTAACCAGGGTTCTAGGATATATGGTATATTCTAGAATTCATCCATGATGTCATAATGATAGTTTAACCAGGTTTCTAGGATGTACAAAGGTGGGGCAAAAAAGTATTTAGTCAGCCACCAATTGTGCAAGTTCGGCCCACTTAAAAAGATGAGGCCTGTAATTTTCATCATAGGTAGACTTCAACTATGACAGACAAAATGAGAAGAAAAAAAATCCAGAAATCACATTGTAGGATTTTTTATGAATTTATTTGCAATTTGAAACGCCACTAGCGCGCACCACGCTAACTAGCTAGCCATTTCACATTGGCTACACGCGCTCTCAACATCAGACAAAATTTTTATAAAGTACAATAAAAGTTCGTAGAAACATGTCAAACGATGTTTAAAATCAATCCTCATGTTGTTCTTGTCATAAATATTCATATATATTTCAACCACACAAAAGCTTCGCGCTGGGCTCATGGCTGAAAATGTCCGCTGTCCACTCATTGAAAGTGCTGTATCTCCCTCATTTTTCAGAGTAAAAACCTGAAACAATGCCTAAAGAATGACCACATGTAGAAGAAGCCATAGAGATCGTGACCTGGGTCCTAAGTCTTTGTATGGTGGATAGGCTTTCAATGGAAAAACAGCCTTTCATATCAGTTCTGTTATACTCACAGACATTATTTTAACAGTTTTGGAAACTTTAATTTTGGCACGCTTTTGATCCAAAATTCTGAATGCTGTCCCCTACCCTAGTGAAGTGAAGCATTCTGTTTAATTAAATAATTAAGACACACAAATTACTCGACGTCATAACTAGAGGGAGCCGCTCCTCAACATAACCTGACCGGAGGGAGCCGCTCGTCAACACAACCTGACCGGAGGGAGCCGCTCGTCAACATAGCATTAAATTCAATTAAATATACCTTCCGGCAACCCGCCTCACTCAATGTGATACGGATCTGCTTTTTTTTGGGCCCTTATAGCTAGAACCTCCATCAGAAGCTAACCAGCTAATTAGCTACTAGCTATTTAGTCATTGTTAGCCACTGCTAGCGGCCTTTACCTTTTTAGCTCAAACACCGGCCGCTTTTAGCCTGGATATACCTGCCAGTCTGCACAGCGCGATATCAACCCTGAGCATATCAGACTGTTTTTCTCCACTACATCACTGTATTCTCCTGCCGTAAGCTCTGGACCC
>NW_022263124.1:0-80748 GCF_002021735.2 Oncorhynchus kisutch
TTGGAGAGACGAGGTAAGATGCTCGTGAGCAGACGCTCTTGGCTAATCAGGTTCTTCTCGTCGGCTCAGCTGTGTTGCAGGAGTTTCTTATTGGTTGTATGGTTGCTGTGCCGTGTCAGTGATCAACTGTGTGTAGTAGTAGGGCGTTATCCATCGTTCTTGAATGGCCTCCGGGTCTACTGAAGAATCTTGATTTACTCACTTATCCTTGTGTCACTCGTCCACCTAATGCCCGCATTCTCCACCAATGTGAGCGGACCAAGTAATTGGGTGTCACTCTAAAGGGAAGGGTGGAATAAATGGTCGAGGGAGTAGGTTTCTTGATTGAACACAGTTCTCTATTGAGGGCATTTGGTCAACACAAAACTCCAACATAATCAATGAAAATCTTCTAAGGAAAAAAACATACATCTTCTTCTCCAGATGAAACAGGAACACAATAGGATTATCTTTAAACTACAACAAAAAGTCACGGGATTGTCACCGTCTTAGTGGTTCTTCATGGATAGCTCCTCTCTCTCGGTGGCCATCTTCCAGAGATAGTTTCCCCTTCTCTGCTGGTTCCATTCTCTCTCTTATAGGGAAGGAGAGTATGTCATTAGTACCGTCAGCTGTGCTTAATTGCCTCTGGTTACCTTGTCTCCCATGCCTTGTTGGGCTACTATCCATGAGCCCAGCCTGCCCTCTGGTGGTCCTTCCACAGTATGTAAACATTATATAATGTGGCATTGTTTAAAGTAGCTAGTGATACATTTATTACATAAATTTTTCCATTGCTAAAGTGGCTAAAGATTTGAATCAGTATGTTGGCAGCAGCCACTCAATGTTAGTGATGGCTGTTGAACAGTTTGATGGCCTTGAGATTGAAAACCAGCTTCTGTCTCTCGGTCCCCGCTTTGATGCACCTGTACTGACCTCGCGCCTTATGGATGATAGCGGGGTGTAACAGCAGTGGCTCGGGTGTTTGTTGTCCCTTGATGATATTTTAGCCTCCTGTGACATCGGGTGGTGTATAGGTGTCTTGGAGGGCAGGGTAGTTTACCCCGGTGATCCGTTGTGCAGTCCTCACTACCCTCTGGAGAGCCTTACGGTATGGCGGAGCAGTTCTTCATTGTAAAGGGCTTAAACATTGTTTCCCATGCTTGTTCAATGAACCACAAGAGATGAAACCACCCAGTTATGAAAACTTAGGACACAAAAGAGGCCTTTCTACTGACTCTGAAAAAACACCAAAATAAAGATGCCCAGGCGTCCCTGCTCATGCTGCGTGAACGTGCCTTAGGTATGCTGCAAGGAGGCATGAGGACTGCTGATGTGGCCAGGGCAATAAATGTCCGTACTGTGAGACGCCTATGACAGCGCTACATTGAGACAAGACGGACAGCTGATTGTCCTCGGAGTGGCAAACACCTGCACAGATCAGTACATGCGAACATCACACCTGCAGGACAGGGTACAGGAAGGCAACTGCCGAGTTGCACCAGGAACGCACAATCCCTCCATCAGTGCTCAGACTGTCTGCAATAGGCTGAGAGTGGCTGGACTGAGGGCTTGTAGGCCTGTTGTAAGGCAGGTCCTCACCAGACATCACAGGCAACAACGTCACCTATGGGCACAAACCCACCGTCGCTGGTCTAGACAAGACTGGCAAAAAGTGCTCTTCACTGACAAGTCATGGTTTTGTCTCACCGGGGGTGATAGTCGGATTCGCGTTTGAGCGTTACACCGAGGCCTGTACTCTGGAGCAGGATTGATTGAGGTAGAGGGTCCGTCATGGTTTGGGGCGGTTGTGTCATAGCATCATCGGACGGAGCTTGTTGTCATGCATGCAATCTCAACGCTGTGCGTTACAGGGAAGACATCCTCGTCCGTCATGTGGTACCCTTTCTGCAGACAACCCTCCAGCATGACAATGCCACCAGCCATACTTTTTGTTCTGTGAGTGATTTCCTGCAAGAGAGGAATGTCAGTGTTCTGCCATTGCCAGTAAAGAGACCGGAACTCAATCCCATTGAGCACGTCTAGGATAATTTTGTACAAAGTGATAGCTTAAGTGCACCTTTTAAAATCAATTGAAGTTCCTGCCAGGGGCTTCTGCAAGTGCAACCTCATTGTGGTAGTGTAGAAATGGATTGTGGCAGAAGACCACATTGAGAGTTGACATAAGGAATGTCTGAACGACTTCAAGTGGAGTACTTTTCACGGCTGAAATAAATGAACGCATATGATTGCATCCATGTGTCTGGCCAGACCAACATTGTAGAACAGTCAGAATGTATCAAGTTGATTTAATGTTTCTGAATAAGGTCAAGGAGAAACTTCAGCGTCCCTGGGACAGGTTAGTGACAGGTAATGGGACGATGAGTTACACTGCAGTCACATTCTTTAGGCATTGGTGGTAAAAGGCAGATTACTGTAAAGCAAACAGCCTACACTAAGGGACAGGTAGTGTATGAACATATGAGGGAGCTCTGACAAGTTAGAAAACTTTAGAATTTGAACTACCAGAAACAAATCTGTTTAGACAAGTGTATAACAAAAACGCAAATTCCCTTTTACTCCAGGCCCACAGTCTGTTACCAAACAGCAAGCACATGGTAGGCAGAAGAGATTATATTTTAAGGACAAGGTTTTGAAAGTCAAATGGTTTATTGAGCAAATCATGCAAGAGTAGCAGGAACACCAGGCTAAATCAAAAGCATAACCGTAGAACCTAAAAGTGTGTCTGCAATATCGCTACATCAGAAGTCAATTTAGTCGTATGTTTATAAAAACGATTCATAACATTGTATCATCCACCTCTGTATACAATTTGCATGACGATGTACAAGTGAAGGAGATCCTCATTTCAAACAAGCGCATTAGTTCGCACATTTCCCCACCTCAGTTACCTTTACTGTGCCTCTAGCAGAAAAGGGTAACAGGGATAGTCCCTAGTTGAGTGGTATGGCCGTCTGTTCAAGGCTTGTCGCTTCTGCTGAGGCGCCGGGGCCGGACGCTTCTGCTGAGTGGCCTGAAGCTTCTGCTGAGTGGCCTGACGCTTCTGCTGAGGCGCCGGGGCCGGACGCTTCTGCTGAGGCGCCGGGGCCGGACGCTTCTGCTGAGGCGCCGGACGCTTCTGCTGAGGCGCCGGACGCTTCTGCTGAGGCGCCGGACGCTTCTGCTGAGGCGCCGGACGCTTCTGCTGAGGCGCCGGGGCCGGACGCTTCTGCTGAGGCGCTTCTGCTGAGGGGCCTGAAGCTTTTGCGGAGGGGCCTGAAGCTTCTGCCCCGGCGCCTGAAGCTTCTGCCCCGGCGCCTGAAGCTTCTGCCCCGGCGCCTGAAGCTTCTGCCCCGGCGCCTGAAGCTTCTGCCCCGGCGCCTGAAGCTTCTGCCCCGGCGCCTGAAGCTTCTGCTGAGGCGCCGGGGCCTGAAGCTTCTGCTGAGGGGCCTGAAGCTTCTGCTGAGGGGCCTGAAGCTTCTGCTGAGGGGCCTGAAGCTTCTGCTGAGGGGCCTGAAGCTTCTGCTGAGGCGCCTGAAGCTTCTGCTGAGGCGCCTAAAGCTTCTGCTGAGGCGCCTGAAGCTTCTGCTGAGGCGCCTGAAGCTTCTGCTGAGGCGCCTGAAGCTTCTGCTGAGGCGCCTGAAGCTTCTGCTGAGGCGCCTGAAGCTTCTGCTGAGGCGCCTGAAGCTTCTGCTGAGGCGCCGGGGCCTGAAGCTTCTGCTGAGGCGCCGGGGCCTGAAGCTTCTGCTGAGGGGCCTGAAGCTTCTGCTGAGGCGCCGGGGCCTGAAGCTTCTGCTGAGGGGCCGGACTTCACACTTGACGTGGCATTGTGGCCAGTAGCTTCCGCTGACGTGGCATTGTGGCCAGTAGCTTCCGCTGACGTGGCATTGTGGCCAGTAGCTTCCGCTGACGTGGCATTGTGGCCAGTAGCTTCCGCTCACGTGGCATTGTGGCCAGTAGCTTCCGCTCACGTGGCATTGTGGCCAGTAGCTTTAACATTTGGACCAGACACCACACTTGCTTGGGCATAGGATCCAGTCGGTTCAGGTCCAGTGTAGGCAGGATGCCCATGAGCGTTACCTAGGAAACAAAGAGAACATTGTGGTAAAATGCCAGCCTTCATTTGGATCGGAACTAGACCTGTGATTTGACCTGAATTAGTGTAAACCAAAACGCACCTTTAAGTGTAAAACAAGTTATCCCTCCAATTAGCAGGCAACAAATCCAAGAAACACTACAAAACAGTCAGACAGTTAAACATAAATAACCAGTGAAGACTAAGACAAGGTAAACAAACCAGATGAACGCATTGAAAAACTAACCTCAAAGAGAGTCCAAAAGTCACAGCCATTTTAGTGATCAAAACCACAACAGTATTCAAGAACTAATTCTCGACAGCCTGCCAGAATATCCCTGTTGCTATGTCAAACAGCTGTTTTGGTTGCACCTCATAAAGGAATCCCAGACCCTTCTCACCTAACTGGCTAATTATGTACAGCTGTCAGCCAATGAACTTCATTTCCATTGGTTCAATTTCCCAAATGCGATTAGGTGCAGTCATCCGTTGACATATGGTGAACAACAGAGAGAGAATTGGACGACAAAAGAAAGAGACCAAATTCAGTTTTCACCAATCAGATCAGCTGTTTTGCCAGCAAAGGATCAGGATTGGGCTCCCTGTGTGGCTGGGACCAAACAGACTATGAGGTAGTTTGTGATTGCATCCAAACAGACTTCAGCCAATTTCCAAAGCTTAGACGTTGCTGAAGTCTGCAAGATCTTACATCGCCTTGATAGGTATTTTAAGTATCAGCTAACCACATCATATGTCAGAGGATGACACAGTTGATGATGTGGCACGCAACCATTGGTTGTAGCGTTGCCTCACCCTTAGCTGTAGAAACTGACCTATTGCTGGTTACACAGGGAGCCCAATTCTAATCGTTTTGAGCAATCGCATCAGATCTTTTCACATCAGATCTTAGTCAAAAGACTAATTAGTGGAAAAAAAATATCAGAATTGGGATGCCTTGGTAATGCAGCCTATGAGGGAGTTCAACTAACCTGAACCGCAGTGCACCGGTCTATTGAAGGTGATGTGAAAAGGCAAAAGCAGTGAGGGAGAAGCGCTCTTCTCAAATCGTACAGTTAGTGGTGTAATGGAGGATATACGCAGGTGTACCACTTTGTTTTCAATGGACATTTCGTGTACTCAATTCTTAACCCCCACTGATGTGTATCAAAGTAGGATAGTGGAGGTATATGCTGTATCAATTCATAAGGCTGATGGAACAGATCAGAATGTTAAGATCCAAATGTTGAAAAACTATTATTTCTTCACATTTTAAGTGCATGAATATGCACACGGTGGTAGGCCTATTCAGAATGTTCCAAAATGCAATGTCTTGACTGCCAACCCTCAGAAAACAGATCATCTAAACGTGGGGGAGTGGCCATCTTTTCCAAGGATCACCTTCAGTGCTCAGTTGTCTCCACAAAATCTGTGCCCAAATCTGGTAAGCCTATTCAGAATGTTCCAAAATGCACACCGCACCAGAGCAGGCTGGTGGGAGGAGCAATAGGAGGACGGGCTGATTGTAATGGCTGGAATGGCATCAATGGAACGGAGTCAAACATATCAAACATATTTGAAACTCTGTTCCATCAATTCCATTCAAGGCCATGAAAATAAGCCCATCCTCCTATAGCTCCTCTGCTGCACCTCACATTTGAGCAGTTTTATGTACAGATACTTGGACAGAGATGGTAATATCCATTATAGATCAGACACACCGGTAGGATTGTCTAATGTTTGCCTGCCAATTAGTATTTAGCACCTTCTGAACAGTGTCTGCAGTCAATCTCTTAGGGTCGGCAGTCAATCTCTTGACTGCCAACCCTCAGAAAACAGATCATCTAACAGATCATCTAATCATCCTGCTAGGTGACCTAAACTGGGACATGCTTAAACCACCTGACCAAGTCCTAAATCAATGGGACTCCCTACATCTTTCTCAGATTATCAGCAATACCACAAGGTATGACTCCAAACACCCAGAAAAGGCTACTCTCCTCGATGTCACCCTCACAAATAATCCTGATAGGTATCAGTCTGGTGTTTTCTGTAATGACCTTAGTAATCACCATTTTCGTAATGGCTGCTCTGTGAAACGACCTGTCCTGATTTGTCATAGACGCTTGCTAAAAAACTTTAATGAGCAAGCCTTCCTTCATGAACTGGCCTCTGTAAAATGGTATAGAATCAGCTTGATCCCCCCCTGTTGAAAACTCTAGGTCCTTCTTTTTTGATATTTTCAGTGTTATTGTTAACATAACAAGTGCAGTCAGATCAGTAGGCTAGTTTTTGTTTGTTGTTTTTAATTAAACCTTTATTTAACCAGATAGGCTAGTTGAGAACAAGTTCTCATTTACAACTGCGACCTGGCCAAGATAAAGCAAAGCAGTTCGACACATACAACAGAGTTTCACATGGAATAAACAAACATACAGAATAATACAGTAGAAAAAAATAAATATATATATATATATATATACAGTGTGTGCAAATGAGGTAAGATAAGGGAGGTAAAGGCAATAAAATAGGCCATGGTGGCGAGGCAATTATGATATAGCAATTAAACACTGGAGTGATAGATGTGCAGAAGATGAATGTGCAAGTAGAGATACTGGGGTGCAAAGAAGCAAAATAAATAAATGAATACAGTATGGGGATGAGGTAGATGGATGGGTTATGTACAGATGGGCTATGTACAGGTGCAATGATCTGTGAGCTGCTCTGACAGCTGGTGCTTGAAGTTAGTGAGGGAGATAAAGAGTCTCCAGTTTCAGTGATTTTTGCAGTTCGTTCCAGTCATTGGCAGCAGAGAACTGGAATGAAAGACGGCCAAAGGAGGAATTGGCTTTGGGGGTTACCAGTGAAATATAGATGATTAAGGAGTTGGCCAAACCAAATTATGATCTCCCTAGTTGAGTGGTCGGGCCATCTGTTCAAGGCTTGTCGCTTCTGCTGAGGCGCCGGGACCTGTCGCTTCTGCTGAGGCGCCGGGGCCATACGCTTCTGCTCAGGCGTCGGGGCCTCAAGTCAAAGTCAATTGGCGGATAGTCAGTTTTACGAGGGTGTTTGGCAGCATGAGTGAGGGATGCTTTGTTGCGAAATAGGAAGCCCATTCTAGATTTAATTTTGGATTGGAGATGCTTGCTACCATGGGAACATACACATGGACTGTGCTATGATTTGCAGTCACTCCCCTCTTTCTATGTCCTTTCTCTCTGTTTCTTTCATATTGATTCTGTACTGTTGAGGAAAGAGCTTGCAAGGAAGCATTTCACTATATCGTTTACACCCAGTGTCCCGTGGTGGTCAGACCTGGGTAGAAAAGGTTGTAGTTTTTCAAATGCTTAAAACTTGTTGAGGATAGGGGGCAGTATTTTCACTTTGGATGAATTACGTGCCCATAGTAAACTTTATCCTACTCTGTCCTAGATTGCTAATATATGCATATTATTATTACTATTGGATAGAAAACACTCTGAAGTTTCTAAAACTGTTTGAATTATGTATGGGAGTATAACAGAACTCATAGGGAAGGCAATCTTCTAAGCAAGAAGTGAAATTCTGAATGTGGGGCAACTTTGACATCGCACCCTCCTCTCCCAACAAGATATCGATCTGGTAGCACTTCCTACACCTTCCAGTAGATGTCCTCATTCAGTAGAAAGTGGAATGGAGCATTTGCTGTGAACTGTGACCGAATGGGAGGGGAAATAGTCAGTGTCCCGACAGAACGCCATTTTCCTGTGGCGCATTTCTCTGTGGGTGCTACCGCTGTTCCATTTGGCTCCAGCTGAAAACGTATGATCCGGTTGGAACGTTATTGGATATATATGATAATAACATCCTGAAGATTGATTCTCTACTTAGTTTGACCAGTTTATTTGACCTGGAATATATCTTTTGGAAGTTTTCGTGCGAGTTATCCTGTACCAGCAGTCAGTTTTTGGGCACGTGAGCTGAAAGTGCTAGCAAATGCAGCTACTTGGACACTAGTATTGGACATTATGGAACAAAACAACGATTTATTGTGGAACTAGGACTCCTTGCAATACATTCTGATGAAAGATCAAAGATAAGGGAATATTTATGATGTAATTTCGTATTTCTGTTGACTCCAACATAGCGGAGAAATACTTTTACGTCTGAGCGCCGTCTCAGATTATTGCAATGTTAGGCTTTTTCCGTAACGCTTAAAAGTAATCTGACACAGCGGTTGCATTAAGAACCAGTGTATCTTTAATTATATGTAGAACATGTATCTTTAGTCAAAGTTCATGAGTATTAACATTGTTAATGTTTGAAAGGGGGGGGGGGGGGGGGGGTGGAGTTCCCTGAGGGGAACTACTTGCCATGACAGGTTTTAAAGTAGTTGAATATATATTTAAAAAATTTTAGGATCCCCATTAGCCGATGTCAGCTAGTCTTACTGGGGTCTGACACAAAAAAAATTATACTTGGCAATTTACATGTTTTAAATGTGTGTTTGTGCATCTCATTTACACATACACACAACCAGTAGGTCACATGTCAGTACAGACACACAACCAGTAGGTCACATGGGGGAGAGGCGTTGTGCCGTGAGGTTTTGTTTTGTTTTTTAAACCCGAGTTGCTGGTCTCTTGCACTATATGGAAGGGAGTTCCATCCAATCATGGCGCTATATAATACTGTGAGTTTAATTTGTTCTGGATTTGGGGACTGTGAAAAGACCCCTGGTGGCATGTCTGGTGGGGTAAGTGTGTGTGTTGACTATGCAAACAATGAGGAATTAAAACAAGAAATGCAGTCAACCTTTCCTCAACTACCAGAAACAAAGGTAAACAAATCTGTTTCCACAAGTGGTGTGATCCACAATCCCTTTTCCTCCAGACCCAGTCTGTCCCCAATCAGCAAACGTTTGGTAGACAGAAGAGAAACCCACATTTAAAAGACACATCATTTTGAAAGTCAAATTGTTTACTGAACAAATCATGCAAGAGTAGCAGGAACACCAGGCCAAATCAGATGTAAATTTTAGTCGTATGGTTATGAAAACAATTCATACCATTGTAGTGTTCACCCCTGTAAACAATTTGCATGACGATGCATAAGTTTCTTCAAATGGAGGCACAGCAACAGGGGAAAGACGATTAAGGAGTTGGGCAAACCAAATTATGATCTCCCTATCTAGCTTGTCGAGGGGTCGGGCCGTTTGTTCAAGGCCGGAGGCCGGCGGCCGCTTCTGCAGAGGTATGGTTGGCAGTTGCTTCAGCTGAGGCTCGGGCTGCTTCTGCAGAGGCATGGTTGGCAGTTGCTTCAGCTGTGGCATTTGGACCCTGCGTCACACTTGCCAGGGTATTGTGGCCAGTAGCTTTAGCATTTGGACCAGACACCACACTTTCTTGGGATATGGTTGTTCAGGTCCAGTGTAGGCAGGATGCCCATAAGCTTCACCTAGGAAACAAAGAATTACAGTAAAATGCCAGCCTTAAGCTATTGGAACTAGACTGTGATTTTAACTGAAGTAGTAATTATTGTCTCTCCCCCACGTGGAGGTTCGTGCTTTCTGATTGGCTCAATGTCAAGTTGTCAGACAAAGTCAGGTTCATCCGCACACAGCAGGTATGTATTTTGTTCTAGCAAGATAAGCAACGGCCTTCTACCGTGATAAGCACCAATCCCCACTCAGACAATGAATGCTAGACATTGAAAGAAAGTTGATTTGAACAACAAGAGAGCAAATATGAGTTTCTAAAATATTTCCCTCAACATTTCTATGGTTGTATTTTGACTTGGCTACTTTGAAGCAAGGTAAGACATGCCTCATAATATCAAGAAAAATGGTCCAGGTTTCAAACAATATAGCTTTGGTAAAGATAGACCTAACTGTCTTCTGGTAGATGGAAAGGCTTTCCCAAAAACATTCTCTATTATTATGTTCACCAGATAAAAAGTAGCCTATCAGATTGACCTGTTAGAATGATATCATGAATGATATCATCAATCCAGTGGCCTTTTGTTCTCATGTGTGTTACAGAAACACTGCTAACCCAACAACAGTACTAGGTACCTGTACTACAGAAACACTGTTAACCCAACAACAGTACTAGGTGCCTGTACTACAGAAACATTGTTAACCCAACAACAGTACTCTGTGCCTGTACTACAGAAACACTGTTAACCCAACAACAGTACTAGGTGCCTGTACTACAGAAACACTGCTAACCCAACAACAGTACTAGGTACCTGTACTACAGAAACACTGCTAACCCAACAACAGTACTAGGTGCCTGTACTACAGAAACACTGCTAACCCAACAACAGTACTAGGTGCCTGTACTACAGAAACACTGCTAACCCAACAACAGTGCTAGGTGCCTGTACTACAGAAATACAACTAACCAAACAGTGCTAGGTGCC
Source organism: Oncorhynchus kisutch (assembly GCF_002021735.2). Taxonomy (NCBI): domain Eukaryota; kingdom Metazoa; phylum Chordata; class Actinopteri; order Salmoniformes; family Salmonidae; genus Oncorhynchus; species Oncorhynchus kisutch. Next base: position 10,454 of record NW_022263124.1, read on the forward strand.
TGTACTACAGAAACATTGTTAACCCAACAACAGTACTCTGTGCCTGTACTACAGAAATACAACTAACCAAACAGTGCTAGGTGCCTGTACTACAGAAACATTGTTAACCCAACAACAGTACTCTGTGCCTGTACTACAGAAATACAACTAACCAAACAGTGCTAGGTGCCTGTACTACAGAAATACAACTAACCAAACAGTGCTAGGTGCCTGTACTACAGAAACACTGCTAACCCAACAACAGTACTAGGTGCCTGTACTACAGAAATACAACTAACCCAACAGTACTCTGTGCCTGTACTACAGAAATACAACTAACCAAACAGTGCTAGGTGCCTGTACTACAGAAACATTGTTAACCCAACAACAGTACTCTGTGCCTGTACTACAGAAATACAACTAACCAAACAGTGCTAGGTGCCTGTACTACAGAAACATTGTTAACCCAACAACAGTACTCTGTGCCTGTACTACAGAAACATTGTTAACCCAACAACAGTACTAGGTGCCTGTACTACAGAAACATTGTTAACCCAACAACAGTACTAGGTGCCTGTACTACAGAAACACTGCTAACCCAACAGGACTAGGTGCCTGTACTACAGAAACACTGCTAACCCAACAACAGTACTAGGTGCATGTACTACAGAAACATTGTTAACCCAACAACAGTGCTAGGTGCCTGTACTACAGAAACACTGCTAACCCAACAACAGTACTAGGTGCCTGTACTACAGAAATACAACTAACCAAACAGTGCTAGGTGCCTGTACTACAGAAATACAACTAACCAAACAGTGCTAGGTGCCTGTACTACAGAAACATTGTTAACCCAACAACAGTACTCTGTGCCTGTACTACAGAAATACAACTAACCAAACAGTGCTAGGTGCCTGTACTACAGAAATACAACTAACCAAACAGTGCTAGGTGCCTGTACTACAGAAACACTGCCAACCCAACAACAGTACTAGGTGCCTGTACTACAGAAACACTGCTAACCCAACAACAGTACTAGGTGCCTGTACTACAGAAATACAACTAACCAAACAGTGCTAGGTGCCTGTACTACAGAAATACAACTAACCAAACAGTGCTAGGTGCCTGTACTACAGAAACATTGTTAACCCAACAACAGTACTCTGTGCCTGTACTACAGAAATACAACTAACCAAACAGTGCTAGGTGCCTGTACTACAGAAATACAACTAACCAAACAGTGCTAGGTGCCTGTACTACAGAAACACTGCCAACCCAACAACAGTACTAGGTGCCTGTACTACAGAAACATTGTTAACCCAACAACAGTACTCTGTGCCTGTACTACAGAAACATTGTTAACCCAACAACAGTACTCTGTGCCTGTACTACAGAAACACTGCTAACCCAACAGTGCTAGGTGCCTGTACTACAGAAACACTGCCAACCAAACAGTACTAGGTGCCTGTACTACAGAAACACTGCTAACCCAACAGTACTCTGTGCCTGTACTACAGAAACACTGCTAACCAAACAGTACTAGGTGCCTGTACTACAGAAACACTGCCAACCCAACAACAGTACTAGGTGCCTGTACTACAGAAACACTGCTAACCCAACAACAGTACTCTGTGCCTGTACTACAGAAACACTGCTAACCCAACAACAGTACTCTGTGCCTGTACTACAGAAACATTGTTAACCCAACAACAGTACTCTGTGCCTGTACTACAGAAGCACTGCCAACCCAACAACAGTACTAGGTGCCTGTACTACAGAAATACTGCTAACCAAACAGTACTAGGTGCCTGTACTACAGAAACACTGCTAACCCAACAACAGTACTAGGTGCCTGTACTACAGAAACACAACTAACCAAACAGTGCTAGGTGCCTGTACTACAGAAACACTGCCAACCCAACAACAGTACTCTGTGCCTGCTCACTTGAATTAAAGGGTAACTACACAAAATAAATCTAATTTACATAGGATTTCCCCAGACCTTAAAGGTGGTCTGATTAAAAATAAAAAACCGTTTGTGTACTTCCAATGATGTTGTTTTTATATTAAGAAAGTGTGACTGAGAGCAAAAACATGAAAATAAAAAAATGACAATAGTAGGCCTACCAATACAGTATAGAGTGTTCACTCACTCCCCATTGTGAGTGAAAATGCACTTTGGTGATACAATTATCACCTTCTGTTGACAGCCGTACAGCTTTCTCTAAACATTTTTATTTTGTTTTACATGTTGTGGTGATTGTCTTCAAAATTGCTTCCACGGGACTTAAAAAGCTAAATGAACATGACAAGACCTGAATGAACTGTAAAAGGCCTTGAAAATAAAAAGCTTGTGGTACGCTCAGTGCTCCATTGACACTTCACAGAGATACGCTTGTTTTTGTGACAAAGATTTTTTTTAAACAGCAATTTTGCATTAATATGAACAGCATATATTAAAATATTTACGTGGTGTGTCATTAAATCGATAACCATCTTACCTCTATATTGGTTTCTTCACGCATCGAGTCAACAGAAACAACCCTCTTTCTGGTAAGAAGAGGGGCGGGGGTGATCATAACAACATACAGGAACTGAAGTCTTTTTGTTCACATGACTTAGAATTCCAACACAATCAAATGTCGACCGCATTATCTACCAAGGGAATTCTCTTTGATTATAATCACAGCCGTATATACCCCCCCCCCCCAAGCAGACACATCGATGGCCCTGAACAAACTTTATTTGACTTTATGCAAACTGGAAACCACATATCCTGAGGCTGCATTCATTGTAGCTGGGGAATTTAACAAGGCTAATCTGAAAACAAGACTCCCTAAATTGTATCAGCATATCGATTGCGCAACCAGGGCTGGTAAAACTCTGGATTATTGTTATTGAAACTTCTGCGACGCATATATGGCCCTCCCCCACCCTCCTTTTGGGAAAAGCTGACAACGACTCCATTTTCTTGCTCCCAGCCTACAGACAGAAACTAAAACAAGAAGCTCCCGTGCTCAGGTCTGTTCAACACTGGTCCGACCAATCTGATTCCACACTTCAAGACTGCTTCGATCAAGTGAATTGGGATATGTTCCGCATTGCGTCCTACAACAACATTGACGAATACGCTGATTCGATGAGCGAGTTCATTAGAAAGTACATTGATGATGCATATCAACGATTAAAACATTCCCAAACCAGAAACCGTGGATTGATGGCAGCATTCGTGAGAAACTGAAAGTGCAAACCACTGCTTTTAACCAGGGCAAGGTGACCGGAAACATGACCGAATACAAACAGTGGAGCTATTCCCTCCGCAAGGCAATCAAACAAGCTAAGCGTCAGTATAGAGACAAAGTAGAGTCGCAATTCAACGTCTCAGACACAAGAGGTATGTGGCAGGGTTTACAGTCAATCACGGATTACCAAAAGAAAACCAACCCCGTCGAGGACCAGGATGTCTTGCTCCCAGACAGACAAAATAACTTTTTTGCCCGCTTTGAGGACAATACAGTGCCACTGACACGGCCCGCAACCAAAACCTGCGGACTCTCCTTCACTGGAGCCAAAGTGAGTAAAACATTTAAACGTGTTAACCCTCGCAAGGCTGCAGGCCCAGACGGCATCCCCAGCCGAAATCCTCAGAGCATGCGCAGACCAGATGGCTGGTGTGTTTACGGACATATTCAATTAATCCTGATCCCAGTCTGCTGTTCCCACATGCTTCAAGAGGGCCACCATTGTCCCCGTTCCCAAGAAAGCTAAGGTAACTGAGCTAAACGACTACCGCCCCGTAGCACTCACCTCCGTCATCATGAAGTGCTTTGAGAGACTAGTCAAGGACCATATCACCTCCACCCTACCTGACACCCTAGACCCACTCCAATTTGCTTACCGCCCAAATAGGTCTACGGACGATGCAATCGCAACCATACTGCACACTGCCTTAACCGTTCTGGACAAGAGGAATACCTACGTGAGAATGCTGTTCATCGACTACAGCTCAGCATTTAACACCATAGTACCCTCCAAACTCGTCATCAAGCTCGAGACCCTGGGTCTCGACCCCGCCCTGTGCAACTGGGTACTGGACTTCCTGACGGGGCGCCCCCAGGTGGTGAGGCTAGGTAACATCTCCACCCCGCTGATCCTCAACACTGGGGCCCCACAAGGGTGCGTTCTGAGCCCTAAACCTAATCCTGTACTCCCTGTTCCCCCACGACTGCGTGACCATGCACGCCTCCAACTCAATCAAGTTTGCGGAAAACAACCTCACATTCAACGTCAACAAAACAAAGGAGATGATTGTGGATTTCAGGAAACAGAGGGAGCACCCCCCTATCCACATCGACGGGACAGTAGTGGAGAGGGTAGTAAGTTAAGTTCCTCTGCGTACATATCACGGACAAATTGAATTGGTCCAACCCCACAGACAGCGTGGTGAAGAAGGCGCAGCAGCGCCTCTTCAACCTCAGGAGGCTGAAGAAATTCGGCTTGTCACCAAAAGCACTCACAAACTTCTACAGATGCACAATCGAGAGCATCTTGTCGGGCTGTAACACCGCCTGGTACGGTAACTGCTCCGCCCACAACCGTAAGGCTCTCCAGAGGGTAGTGAGGTCTGCACAACGCATCACCGGGGGCAAACTACCTGCCCTCCAGGACACCTACACCACCCGATGTCACAGGAAGGCCATAAAGATCATCAAGGACAACATCCACCTGAGCCACTGCCTGTTCACCCCGCTATCATCCAGAAGGCGAGGTCAGTACAGGTGCATCAAGGCAGGGACCGAGAGACAGAAGCTGTTTTTCAATCTCAAGGCCATCAGACTGTTAAACAGCCACCACTAACATTGAGTGGCTGCTGCCAACATACTGACTCAACTCCAGCCACTTTAATAATGGAAATTGATGTAAAAATATATCACTAGCCACTTTAAACAATGCTACTTAATATAATGTTTACATACCCTACATTACTCATCTCATATGTATATACTGTACTCGATACCATCTACTGCATCTTGCCTATGCCGTTCTGTACCACCACTCATTCATATATCTTTATGTACATATTCTTTATCCCTTTACCTTTGTTTGTATAAGGTAGTAGTTTTGGAATTGTTAGGTTAGATTACTCGTTGGTTATTACTGCATTGTCCGAACTAGAAGCACAAGCATTTCACTACACTCGCATTAACATCTGCTAACCTTGTGTATGTGACAAATAAAATTTGATTTGATAGCGTTGGTAAATTCACTCTGGCTATCTACTCCGATTTCAGAGCACTCTCATCTGTGTGACAGAACGCAGAACAACTGATGCATTTACAAATGTGCAACATCTGCTGAATATGACCGATGTCAGTAAACGTAGACAACATAAGTCATTGTTTGTCAAGAACGCTATAGATAACATGTTAACAGCCTAACCAGCTCTGCTACACTGAGTAAAATGGTCAGTGAGGTGTTCTCTTGTTTCTGTCATTACACAGGCCACAAATAACAGCCTGATTAACTCTATGCAAAGGACATGTGTTGTGCTGCATGAGGCAAATGTTGTTCACTCCAGATATTGACAGGTTTTCTGATCCACGCCTCTACCTTTAAAAAAAAGTTCTGCCATCAACAGATATTTGTATTCCCAGTCATTTGAAATCTACAGATTAGGTCCTAATGAATTGATTTCAATTTACTGATTTCCTTAAACTAACTGTAACCCAGTAACATTTTTGAAATTATTGCATGTTGCATTGACAGTTTTGTTCAATATATAAAAGGGTAACTCTCAACCCCAATTTCAGCTTTTGCCCAACCCCCTAAAATAAAATAAAATGCATTCAGGTGAGAAGTAGTGCGTGGAGGGAAATGACTCATCAATACAGCATTCATTTTCGGTGAGGATAAACATAGTTGCACATGATCCCAACACTTGCTCACTAAAGCATACTTACCAGAAGTCCACTGGCATGATTTGATAATACAATGATGTGCATTGCAAGCAAATATGGTTCTGGACAGATAGCTTACAGTGATAAAACACTGCATTTCTGACATCTATTTCCCCTTGCAGTGTATGTTGGAATCCCCCATGGGGTACAAAACAAATCTTTGCAATTGGCTCAATCTGGAATGGGTGGGTAGAGTTCACTCTTTAAAACTGTCGGATTGGTCCATGATGTGTAAACTCCACCCTCCAGCAGACCAGTGCACACCAGCTGCATGAAATCAAGAGCACCTAATCGCAATTGGGAAAATGAACCAATTGAAATTAAGTTCATTGGTTGACACCTGTACATAATTAGTCATTCAGGTAAGAAGGGTCTGGGATTCCTTTATGAGGTGCAACCAAAACAGCTGTTAGACATTGCAACAGGGATATTCTGGCAGGGTGTCTGTCTAGCATTAGTTCTGAATACGGTTGTGGTTTTGATAACTAATATGGCTTTTGGACTCTCTTTGAGGTTAGTTTTTCAATGTATTCATCTGATTGGTTTACCTTGTCTTAAAGTGTTTACTGTTTATTTATGTTTAACTGTCTGAATGTTTTATAGTGTTTCTTGGATTTGTTGCCTGCTAATTGGAGGGATAACGTGCTTTACCCTTCAAGGTGCGTTTTGGTTCAAAGTAATTTAAATCACAGTCTAGTTCCAATGGCTTAAGGCTGGAATTTTACCACAATGTTTTCTTTGTTTCCTAGGTGACGCTTATGGGCATCCTGCCTGCACTGGACCTGAACCAACTGGATCCCAAGCAAGTGTGGTGTCTGGTCCAAATGCTAAAGCTACTGGCTACAATAGCCTGGCAAGTGTGACGCAGGGTCCAAATGCCGCAACTGCCAACCATGCCTCTGCAGAAGCGGCCGTCGGCCCCCGCGCCTCAGCTGAAGCAACTGCCAGCCATACCTCTGCAGAAGCGGCCACAGGCCCCCGCGCCTCAGCTGAAGCAACTGCCAGCCATACCTCTGCAGAAGCGGCTGGCCCCCGCGCCTCTGCTGAAGCAACTGCCAAACATACCTCTGCAGAAGCGGCCATCGAACCCCGCGCCTCAGCTCAAGCAACTGCCAGCCATACCTCTGCACAAGCGGCTGGCCCCCGCGCCTCAGCTCAAGCAACTGCCAGCCATACCTCTGCAGAAGCGGCCACAGGCCCCCGCGCCTCAGCTGAATCAACTGCCAGCCATACCTCTGCAGAAGCGGCTGGCCCCCGCGCCTCTGCTGAAGCAACTGCCAAACATACCTCTGCAGAAGCCGCCGTCAGCCCCCGCGCCTCAGCTGAAGCAACTGCCAGCCATACCTCTGCACAAGCGGCCGCAGGCCCCCGCGCATCTGCTGAAGCAACTGCCAGCCATACCTCTGCAGTAGCGGCCGCCGGCCCCCGCGCCTCTGCTGAAGCAACTGCCAAACATACCTCTGCAGAAGCGGCCGGCCTTGCACAGACGGCCCGACCCCTCAACAAGCTAGATAGGGAGATCATAATTTGGTTTGCCCAACTCCTTAATCGTCTTTCTCCTGTTACTGTGCCTCCATTTGAAGAAAAGGGCAAAGGTAATTGAGGTGAGGAATTATGCAAACTAATGCGCTTGTTTGAAATGAGGAACTCCTTCACCATACGACAAAAATGTACCTCTGATTTGGCCACTATTGCTGACACTTAGGTTGTACGGTTATGATTTTGATTTGGCCTTGTGTTCCTGCTACTCTTACATGATTTGTTCAATAAACAATTTGACTTCCAAAATGCCTTCTCTTTAAATGTGGGTTTCTCTTCTGCCTACCATATGTTTGCTGATTAGGGACAGACTGGGTCTGGAGGAAAAGGGATTGTGGATCACACCACTTGTGCAAACTCATTTGTTTACCTTTGTTTCTGGTAGTTGAGGAAAGGTTGACTGCATTTCTTTTAATTCCTCATTGTTTGCATAGTCAACATGCACACACTTAACCCACCAGTTATGCCACCAGGGGTCTTTTCACAGTCCCCAAATCAAGAACAAATGAAACGCACAGTGTTATAGAGCCATGATTGGCTGGAACTCCCTTCCATGTAGCGCAAGAGACCAGCTAACCGGCATTAAAAAAACAAAGGAACCCCTCACGGCACAACGCCTCTCCCCCATGTGAACTACTGGTTGTGTGTATGTGTAACAGATGCACAAACACACTAATGCATTAACATATGTAAATTGCCGTTGCTAGGTAAAGCCCCGCCTTATCTCAGTTCACTGGTCACTGTAGCAGCACGCGCTCCAGCAGGTATATTTCACTGGTAACCCCCAAAGCCAATTCCTCCTTTGGCCACCTTTCATTCCAGTTCTCTGCTGCCAATAACTGGAACGAACTGCAAAAATCGCTGGAGACTCTTATCTCCCTCACTAACTTCAAGCACCAGCTGTCAGAGCAGCTCACAGATCATTGCACCTGTACATAGCCCATCTGTAAATAACCCATCCATCTACCTCATCCCCGAACTGTATTCATTTATTTATTTTGCTCCTTTGCACCCCAGTATCTCATTCATCTTCTGCACATCTATCACTCCAGTGTTTAATTGCTATATCATAATTACCTCGCCACTATGGCCTATTTTATTGCCTTACCTCCCTAATCTTACCTCATTTGCACACACTATATATATATATTTTTTCTACTGTATTATTCTGTATGTTTATTAGATGTGTAACTCTGTGTTGTATGTGACGAACTGCTTTGCTTTATCTTGACCAGGTCGTAGTTTTAAATGAGATCTTGTTCTCAACTAGCCTACCTGGTTAAATAAAGGTATAATTAAAAACAAAAAACAAAAACTAGCCTACTGATCTGACGGCACTTGTTATGTTAACAATATCACTGAAAATATCAAAAAAGCATCTTCAACAGAGGGGATCAAGCTGATTCTATACCATTTTACAGAGGCCAGTTCATGAAGGAAGGCTTGCTCATGAAAGTTTTTTAGCAAGCGTCTATGACAAATCAGGACAGGTCGTTTCACAGAGCAGCCATTACGAAAACGGTGATCACTAAGGTCATTACAGAAAACACCAGACTGATACCTATCAGGATTATTTGTGAGGGTGACATCAAGGAGAGTAGCCTTTTCTGGGTGTTTGGAGTCATACCTTGTGGTATTGCTGATAATCTGAGATAATCCTCCCACCAGCCTGCTCTGGTGCGGTGTGCATTTTGGAACATTCTGAATAGGCCTACCACCGTGTGCACATTAATGCACTTAAAATGTGAAGAAATACTCGTTTTTCAACATTTGGATCTTAACATTCTGATCTGTTCCATCAGCCTTATGAATTGATACAGCATATACCTCCACTATACTACTTTGATACACATCAGTGGGGGTTAAGAATTGAGTACACGAAATGTCCATTGAAAACAAAGTGGTACACCTGCGTATATCCTCCATTACACCACTAACTGTACGATTTGAGAAGAGCGCTTCTCCCTCACTGCTTTTGCCTTTTCACATCACCTTCCGTAGACCGGTGCACTGCGGTTCAGGTTAGTAGAACTCCCTCATAGGCTGCATTACCAAGGCATCCCAATTCTGACATTTTTTTTTCACTAATTAGTCTTTTGACTAAGATCTGATGTGAAAAGATCTGATGTGATTGCTCAAAACATTAATAATTGGAAAAAAGATTAGAATTGGGATCCCTGTGTAACACAGCAATAGGTCAGTTTCTACAGCTAAAGTGAGGCAACGCAACAACCAATGGTTGCGTGCCACAACATCAACTGTGTCATCCTCTGACATATGATGTGGTTAGCTGATACTTAAAATACCTATCAAGGCGATGTAAGATCTGGCAGACTTCAGCAACATCTAAGCTTTGGAAAGTGGCTGAAGTCTGTTTGGACGCAATCACAATTGCTGGCAAAACGGCTGACCTGATTGGTGAAAAGACCAATTCGTGGGAAAAAGATCAGAATTTGGCAGCTACAGATGACTGAACATGTATGAAATGTAATATGCGTTCATCAATTGTCTGTTTTTTTGTAAGTTGTTGAACTGAATTTGGTCTCTTTCTTTTGTCGTCCAATTCTCCCTCTGTTGTTCACCATACGGCAACGGATGACTGCACCTAATCACATTTGGGAAATTGAACCAATGGAAATGAAGTTCATTGGCTGACAGCTGTACATAATTAGCCAGCCAGGGTAGAAGGGTCTGGGATTCCTTTATGAGGTGCAACCAAAACAGCTGTTAGAAATAGCAACCGGGATATTCTGGCAGGCTGTCGAGAATTAGTTCTTGAATACTGTTGTGGTTTTGATCACTAAAATGGCTGTGACTTTTGGACTCTCTTTGAGGTTAGTTTTTCAATGCGTTCATCTGGTTGGTTTACCATGTCTTAAAGTGTTCACTGGTTATTTATGTTTAACTATCTGACTGTTTTGTAGTGTTTCTTGGATTTGTTGCCTGCTAATTGGAGGGATAACTTGTTTTACACTTAAAGGTGCGTTTTGCTTTACACTAATTCAGGTCAAATCACAGGTCTAGTTCCGATCCAAATGAAGGCTGGCATTTTACCACAATGTTTTCTTTGTTTCCTAGGTAACGCTCATGGGCATCCTGCCTACACTGGACCTGAACCAACTGGATCCTATGCCCAAGCAAGTGTGGTGTCTGGTCCAAATGCTAAAGCTACTGGCCACAATGCCACGTCAGCAGAAGCTACTGGCCACAATGCCACGTCAGCAGAAGCAACTGGCCACAATGCCACGTCAGCAGAAGCTACTGGCCACAATGCCACGTCAGCAGAAGCTACTGGCCACAATGCCACGTCAGCAGAAGCTACTGGCCACAATGCCATGTCAAGTGTAAAGTCCGGCCCCAGCGCCTCAGCAGAAGCAACAGGCCCCGGCGCCTCAGCGGTAGCGTCCGGCCCCGGCGCCTCAGCAGAAGCAACAGGGCCCGGCGCCTCAGCAGAAGCAACAGGGCCCGGCGCCTCAGCAGAAGCAACAGGCCCCGGCGCCTCAGCAGTAGCGACAGGCCCCGGCACCTCAGCAGTAGCGACAGGCCCCGGCACCTCAGCAGTAGCGACAGGCCCCGGCGCCTCAGCAGAAGCTGCAGGCCCCGGCGCCTCAGCAGAAGCGACAAGCCTTGAACAGACGGCCCGACCACTCAACTAGGGAGATCATAATTTGGTTTGGCCAACTCTTTAATCGTCTTATCCCTGTTACCTTTACCCTTTTCTGCAAGAGGCACAGTAACTGAGGTGGGGAAATGTGTGAACTAATGCACTTGTTTGAAATGAGGATCTCCTTCACTTGTACATCGTCATGCAAATTGTATACAGAGGTGGATGATACAATGTTATGAATCGTTTTTATAAACATACGACTAAATTGACTTCTGTATGTAGCGATATTGCAGACACACTTTTAGGTTCTACGGTTATGCTTTTGATTTAGCCTGGTGTTCCTGCTACTCTTGCATGATTTGCTCTAAACTATTTGACTTTCAAAAAACCTTGTCCTTAAAATATAATCTCTTCTGCCTACCATGTGCTTGCTGTTTGGTAACAGACTGTGGGCCTGGAGTAAAAGGGAATTTGCGTTTTTGTTATACACTTGTCTAAACAGATTTGTTTCTGGTAGTTTGCTCTAAAGTTTTCTAACTTGTCAGAGCTCCCTCATATGTTCATACACTACCTGTCCCTTAGTGTAGGCTGTTTGCTTTACAGTAATCTGCCTTTTTCCACCAATGCCTAAATGTGAATGCAGTGTAACTCATCGTCCCATTACCTGTCACTAACCTGTCCCAGGGACGCTGAAGTTTCTCCTTGGCCTTATTCACAAACATTAAATCAACTTGATACATTCTGACTGTTCTACAATGTTGGTCTGGCCAGACACATGGATGCAATCATATGCGTTCATTTATTTCAGCTGTGAAAAGTACTCCACTTGAAGTCGTTCAGACATTCCTTATGTCAACTCTCAATGTGGTCTTCTGCACAATCCATTTCTACCTGACCACAATGAGGTTGCACTCGCAGAAGCCCCTGACAGGAACTTCAATAGATTTTATAAAGGGGTTCTTAAGCTCTCACTTTGTACAACATTATCTAGAGACATAAATATGAATTTGTTCTTAAGCCTGGCTGGTGACTTGCTTTTTTTGGTATCAAGGTTTCCAACAATTTCAAGAAACACTTAGCGTTCTGACATATTAGGACTGTCAAGCAACTAACCTCAGGGGAAAAAAACGTCCTCACTGTCAGCTTTGTAATTTTCAGCAAACTTGATGGACAAAAATGTGTATGAACATAAGATTAAACAACAAACTGAACAAGTTCCACAAACATGTGACTAACAAATGGAATAATGTGTCCAGGAACAAAGGGGGGGTCAAAAGTAACTATCTGTTGTGGACACCAGATGTATTAAGAACTGCAGTGCATCTCATGCACTGCACCAGATTTGCCAGTTCTTGCTGTGAGATATTACCCCACTCGTCCAGCAAGGCACCTGCAAGTTCCCAGACATTTCTGGGGGGAATGGTCCTCACCCTCCGATCCAACAGGTCCTAGACGTGCTCAATGGGATTGAGTTCCGACCTCTTTGCTGGCAATGGCAGAACACTGACATTCCTGTCTTGCAGGAAATCACGCATAGAACGAGCAGTATGGATGGTGGCATTGTCATGCTGGAGGGTCATGTCAGGATGAGTCTGCAGGAAGGGAACCACATGAGGGAGGAGGATGTCTTCCCTGTAACGCACAGCGTTGAGATTGCCTGCATGACAACAAGCTCCGTCCGATGATGCTGTGACACACCGCCCCAGACCATGACGGACCCTCCACCTCCAAATGGATCCCACTCCAGAGTTCAGGCCTCGTGTAACGCTCAAACGTGAATCCGACCATCACCCCCGGTGAGACAAAACCGTACCTCGTCAATGTAGAACACTTTTTGCCAGTCCTGTCTAGACCAGCGACGGTGGGTTTGTGCCCATAGGCGACGTTGTTGCCTGTGATGTCTGGTGAGGACCTGCCTTACTACAACAGGCCTACAAGCCCTCAGTCCAGCCTCTCTCAGCCTATTGCGGACAGCCTGAGCACTGATGGAGGGATTGTGCGTTCCTGGTGCAGCTCGGGCAGTTGCCTTCCTGTACCTGTCCTGCAGGTGTGATGTTCGCATGTACTGATCCTGTGCAGGTGTTGCCACTCCGAGGACAATCAGCTGTCCGTCTTGTCTCAATGTAGCGCTGTCATAGGCGTCTCACAGTACGGACATTTATTGCCCTGGCCACATCAGCAGTCCTCATGCCTCCTTGCAGCATACCTAAGGCACGTTCACGCAGATGAGCAGGGACCCTGGGCATCTTTATTTTGGTGTTTTTTCAGAGTCAGTAGAAAGGCCTCTTTTGTGTCCTAAGTTTTCATAACTGGGTGGTTCATCTCTTGTGGTTCATTGAACAAGCATGGGAAACAATGTTTAAGCCCTTTACAATGAAGAACTGCTCCGCCCATACCGTAAGGCTCTCCAGAGGGTAGTGAGGACTGCACAACGGATCACCGGGGTAAACTACCTGCCCTCCAAGACACCTACACCACCCGATGTCACAGGAAGGCTAAAAATATCATCAAGGACAACAAACACCCGAGCCACTGCCTGTTCACCCCGCTATCATCCAGAAGGCGAGGTCAGTACAGGTGCATCAAAGCGGGGACCGAGAGACAGAAGCTGGTTTTCAATCTCAAGGCCATCAAACTGTTCAACAGCCATCACTAACATTGAGTGGCTGCTGCCAACATACTGATTCAAATCTTTAGCCACTTTAGTAATGGAAAAATTGATGTAATAAATGTATCACTAGCTACTTTAAACAATGCCACATTATATAATGTTTACATACCCTACATTACTCATCTCATATGTATATACTGTACTCTATACCATCTACTGCATCTTGCCTATGCCGTTCGGCAATCTCTCATTCATATATTTTTATTTACATATTCATTACTGATTCATTCCTTTACACTTGTGTGTATAAGGTAGTTGTTGTGAAATTTTTAGGTTAGATTAGTTGTTAGATATTACTGCATGGTCGGAACTAGAAGCACAAGCATTTCGCTACACTCGCATTAACATCTGCTAACCATGTGTATGTGAACAATTCAAATTTGATTTGATGTGGGTGGGCCTGGCACACTTGAGAGCCAAGCCCTGCCAATCAGAATGAGTTTTCCCCACAAAAGGGCTTTATTACAGACAGAAATGCCCCTTAGTGTCATCAGCTGTCCGGATGGCTGGTCTCAGACGATCCCACAGGTAAAGAAGCCGGTTGTGGATGTCCTTGGTTGGCGTGGTTACACGTGGTCTGTGGTTGGGAGGCCGGTTGGACGTGCTGCCAAGTTGGAGGCGGCTTATGGTAAAAAACTGAACATTAAATCCTCTGGCAACAGATCTTTTATTTCAGCTCATGAAACATGGGATCAACACTTTACAAGTTGTGTTTATTTTTGTTCACTACAGTTTACTCATGTTTCCCTATGAAAGTGTAGGAGTAGTACCTCAACCTGTCCAGTAAATGGCAAGGTGTAGGCCTGTTCAAAGCACTCAAACTGGATTCTGTGACATGTGGATCAGATTAATGTCATCAGATAATTTTCAGAACAAAATGTTTATAAACTCAGATCGATCTGATCATGGATAAATGATCACAGAATCCAAATCATTCAGACCCCCCCCACCCCCACCAAAAAAAGGTTTCAAAGCAGCGCCAGAGGACGTCTCCCTCTGTGACAAATTTAGTGCTTTAATCAAACATTTTACTAGAGTCCACACTTGCAGCTTTAGATTTAATTCCTCCATGAACAAATTGTCAGAAACTAAAAGTCCCGTTTTCAGGACCCTGTCAATCAAAGATAAATTGTAAAAATCCAAATAACTTCACAGATCTTCATTGTAAGGGCTTAAACATTGTTTCCCATGTTTGTTCAATGAACCATAAACATTTAATGAACATGCACCTGTCGAACGGTCGTTAAGACACTAACAGCTTACAGACGGTAGGCAATTAAGGTCACAGTTATGAAAACTTAAAACACAAAAGAGGCCTTTCTACTGACACCAAAATACAGATGCCCAGGGTCCCTGCTCATCTGAGTGAACGTGCCTTAGGTATGCTGCAAGGAGGCATGAGGACTGCAGATTACCAGGGCAAAATATTGCAATGTCTGTACTGTGAGACGCCTACGACAGCGCTATATTGATGCAAGACGGACAGCTGATCGTCCTCGGAGTGGCAGACCACGTGTGACAACACCTGCACAGGATCGGAACATGCGGACATCACACCTGCAGGACAGGTACAGGAAGGCAACAACTGCCCGAGCTGCACCAGGAAAGCACAATCCCTCCATCAGTGCTCAGGCTGTCCGCAATAGGCTGACAGAGGCTGGACTGAGGGCTTGTAGGCCTGTTGTAGTAAGGCAGGTCCTCACCAGACATCACAGGCAACAACGTCGCCTATGGGCACAAACCCACCGTCGCTGGTCTAGACAGGACTGGCAAAAAGTGTTCTACATTGACGAGGTGCGGTTTTGTCTCACCGGGGGTGATGGTCGGATTCACGTTTGAGCGTTACACGAGGCCTGAACTCTGGAGTGGGATCCATTTGGAGGTGGAGGGTCCGTCATGGTCTGGGGCGGTGTGTCACAGCATCATCGGACGGAGCTTGTTGTCATGCAGGCAATCTCAACGCTGTGCGTTACAGGGAAGACATCCTCCTCCCTCATGTGGTTCCCTTCCTGCAGACTCATCCTGACATGACCCTCCAGCATGACAATGCCACCATCCATACTGCTCGTTCTATGCGTGATTTCCTGCAAGACAGGAATGTCAGTGTTCTGCCATTGCCAGCAAAGAGGTCGGAACTCAATCCCATTGAGCACGTCTAGGACCTGTTGGATCGGAGGGTGAGGACCATTCCCCCCAGAAATGTCTGGGAACTTGCAGGTGCCTTGCTGGACGAGTGGGGTAATATCTCACAGCAAGAACTGGCAAATCTGGTGCAGTCCATGAGATGCACTGCAGTTCTTAATACATCTGGTGTCCACAACAGATACTGTTACTTTTGACCCCCCCTTTGTTCCGGGACACATTATTCCATTTGTTAGTCACATGTTTGTGGAACTTGTTCAGTTTGTTGTTGAATCTTATGTTCATACACATTTTTGTCCATCAAGTTTGCTGAAAATTACAAAGCTGACAGTGAGGATGTTTTTTTCCCCTGAGGTTAGTTGCTTGACAGTCCTAAAATGTCAGAACGCTAAGTGTTTCTTGAAATTGTTGGAAAAAAAAAAAAAAAAAGTCACCAGCCAGGCTTAAGAACAAATTCATATTTATGTCTCTAGATAATGTTGTACAAAGTGAGAGCTTAAGAGCACCTTTATAAAATCTATTGAAGTTCCTGTCAGGGGCTTCTGCGAGTGCAACCTCATTGTGGTCAGGTAGAAATGGATTGTGCAGAAGACCACATTGAGAGTTGACATAAGGAATGTCTGAACGACTTCAAGTGGAGTACTTTTCACAGCTGAAATAAATGAACGCATATGATTGCATCCATGTGTCTGGCCAGACCAACATTGTAGAACAGTCAGAATGTATCAAGTTGATTTAATGTTTCTGAATAAGGTCAAGGAGAAACTTCAGCGTCCCTGGGACAGGTTAGTGACAGGTAATGGGACGATGAGTTACACTGCATTCACATTCTTTAGGCATTGGTGGAAAAAGGCAGATTACTGTAAAGCAAACAGCCTACACTAAGGGACAGGTAGTGTATGAACATATGAGGGAGCTCTGACAAGTTAGAAAACTTTAGAATTTGAACTACCAGAAACAAATCTGTTTAGACAAGTGTATAACAAAAACGCAAATTCCCTTTTACTCCAGGCCCACAGTCTGTTACCAAACAGCAAGCACATGGTAGGCAGAAGAGATTATATTTTAAGGACAAGGTTTTTTGAAAGTCAAATGGTTTATTGAGCAAATCATGCAAGAGTAGCAGGAACACCAGGCTAAATCAAAAGCATAACCGTAGAACCTAAAAGTGTGTCTGCAATATCGCTACATCAGAAGTCAATTTAGTCGTAGGTTTATAAAAACGATTCATAACATTGTATCATCCACCTCTGTATACAATTTGCATGACGATGTACAAGTGAAGGAGATCCTCATTTCAAACAAGCGCATTAGTTCACACATTTCCCCACCTCAGTTACTGTGCCTCTTGCAGAAAAGGGTAAAGGTAACAGGGATAAGACGATTAAAGAGTTGGCCAAACCAAATTATGATCTCCCTAGTTGAGTGGTCGGGCCGTCTGTTCAAGGCTTGTCGCTTCTGCTGAGGCGCCGGGGCCTGCCGCTTCTGCTGAGGCGCCGGGGCCTGTTGCTTCTGCTGAGGCGCCGGGGCCTGTTGCTTCTGCTGAGGCGCCGGGGCCTGTTGCTTCTGCTGAGGCGCCGGGGCCTGTTGCTTCTGCTGAGGCGCCGGGGCCTGTTGCTTCCGCTGAGGCGCCGGGGCCTGTTGCTTCCGCTGAGGCGCCGGGGCCGGACGCTACCGCTGAGGCGCCGGGGCCTGTTGCTTCTACTGAGGCGCCGGGGCCGGACTTTACACTTGACATGGCATTGTGGCCAGTAGCTTCTGCTGACGTGGCATTGTGGCCAGTAGCTTCTGCTGACGTGACATTGTGGCCAGTAGCTTCTGCTGACGAGGCGCGGGGGCCTGTCGCTTCTGCTGAGGCGCCGGGGCCTGTCGCTTCTGCTGAGGCGCCGGGGCCTGTCGCTTCTGCTGAGGCGCCGGGGCCTGTCGCTACTGCTGAGGCGCCGGGGCCGGACGCTTCTGCTGAGGCGCCGGGGCCTGTTGCTTCTGCTGAGGCGCCGGGGCCTGTTGCTTCTGCTGAGGCGCCGGGGCCGGACTTTACACTTGACATGGCATTGTGGCCAGTAGCTTCTGCTGACGTGGCATTGTGGCCAGTAGCTTCTGCTGACGTGGCATTTTGGCCAGTAGCTTTAGCATTTGGACCAGACACCACACTTGCTTGGGCATAGGATCCAGTTGGTTCAGGTCCAGTGTAGGCAGGATGCCCATGAGCGTTACCTAGGAAACAAAGAAAACATTGTGGTAAAATGCCAGCCTTCATTTGGATCGGAACTAGACCTGTGATTTGACCTGAATTAGTGTAAAGCAAAACGCACCTTTAAGTGTAAAACAAGTTATCCCTCCAATTAGCAGGCAACAAATCCAAGAAACACTACAAAACAGTCAGACAGTTAAACATAAATAACCAGTGAACACTTTAAGACATGGTAAACCAACCAGATGAACGCATTGAAAAACTAACCTCAAAGAGAGTCCAAAAGTCACAGCCATTTTAGTGATCAAAACCACAACAGTATTCAAGAACTAATTCTCGACAGCCTGCCAGAATATCCCGGATGCTATTTCTAACAGCTGTTTTGGTTGCACCTCATAAAGGAATCCCAGACCCTTCTACCCTGGCTGGCTAATTATGTACAGCTGTCAGCCAATGAACTTCATTTCCATTGGTTCAATTTCCCAAATGCGATTAGGTGCAGTCATCTGTTGCCGTATGGTGAACAACAGAGGGAGAATTGGACGACAAAAGAAAGAGACCAAATTCAGTTCAACAACTTACAAAAAAACAGACAATTGATGAACGCATATTACATTTCATACATGTTCAGTCGTCTGTAGCTGCCAAATTCTGATCTTGTTCCCACTAATTGGTCTTTTCACCAATCAAGTCAGCCGTTTTGCCAGCAATTGTGATTGCGTCCAAACAGACTTCAGCCACTTTCCAAAGCTTAGATGTTGCTGAAGTCTGCCAGATCTTACATCGCCTTGATAGGTATTTTAAGTATCAGCTAACCACATCATATGTCAGAGGATGACACAGTTGATGTTGTGGCACGCAACCATTGGTTGTTGCGTTGCCTCACTTTAGCTGTAGAAACTGACCTATTGCTGTGTTACACAGGGAGCCCAATTCTAATCTTTTTTCCAATTATTAATGTTTTGAGCAATCACATCAGATCTTTTCACATCAGATCTTAGTCAAAAGACTAATTAGTGAAAAAAAAATATCAGAATTGGGATGCCTTGGTAATGCAGCCTATGAGGGAGTTCTACTAACCTGAACCGCAGTGCACCGGTCTACGGAAGGTGATGTGAAAAGGCAAAAGCAGTGAGGGAGAAGCGCTCTTCTCAAATCGTACAGTTAGTGGTGTAATGGAGGATATACGCAGGTGTACCACTTTGTTTTCAATGGACATTTCGTGTACTCAATTCTTAACCCCCACTGATGTGTATCAAAGTAGTATAGTGGAGGTATATGCTGTATCAATTCATAAGGCTGATGGAACAGATCAGAATGTTAAGATCCAAATGTTGAAAAACGAGTATTTCTTCACATTTTAAGTGCATTAATGTGCACACGGTGGTAGGCCTATTCAGAATGTTCCAAAATGCACACCGCACCAGAGCAGGCTGGTGGGAGGATTATCTCAGATTATCAGCAATACCACAAGGTATGACTCCAAACACCCAGAAAAGGCTACTCTCCTTGATGTCACCCTCACAAATAATCCTGATAGGTATCAGTCTGGTGTTTTCTGTAATGACCTTAGTGATCACCGTTTTCGTAATGGCTGCTCTGTGAAACGACCTGTCCTGATTTGTCATAGACGCTTGCTAAAAAACTTTCATGAGCAAGCCTTCCTTCATGAACTGGCCTCTGTAAAATGGTATAGAATCAGCTTGATCCCCTCTGTTGAAGATGCTTTTTTGATATTTTCAGTGATATTGTTAACATAACAAGTGCCGTCAGATCAGTAGGCTAGTTTTTGTTTTTTGTTTTTAATTATACCTTTATTTAACCAGGTAGGCTAGTTGAGAACAAGATCTCATTTAAAACTACGACCTGGTCAAGATAAAGCAAAGCAGTTCGTCACATACAACACAGAGTTACACATCTAATAAACAAACATACAGAATAATACAGTAGAAAAAATAAATATATATAGTGTGTGCAAATGAGGTAAGATTAGGGAGGTAAGGCAATAAAATAGGCCATAGTGGCGAGGTAATTATGATATAGCAATTAAACACTGGAGTGATAGATGTGCAGAAGATGAATGAGATACTGGGGTGCAAAGGAGCAAAATAAATAAATGAATACAGTTTGGGGATGAGGTAGATGGATGGGTTATTTACAGATGGGCTATGTACAGGTGCAATGATCTGTGAGCTGCTCTGACAGCTGGTGCTTGAAGTTAGTGAGGGAGATAAGAGTCTCCAGCGATTTTTGCAGTTCGTTCCAGTTATTGGCAGCAGAGAACTGGAATGAAAGGTGGCCAAAGGAGGAATTGGCTTTGGGGGTTACCAGTGAAATATACCTGCTGGAGCGCGTGCTGCTACAGTGACCAGTGAACTGAGATAAGGCGGGGCTTTACCTAGCAACGGCAATTTACATATGTTAATGCATTAGTGTGTTTGTGCATCTGTTACACATACACACAACCAGTAGTTCACATGGGGGAGAGGCGTTGTGCCGTGAGGGGTTCCTTTGTTTTTTTAATCCCGGTTAGCTGGTCTCTTGCGCTATATGGAAGGGAGTTCCAGCCAATCATGGCTCTATAACACTGTGCGTTTCATTTGTTCTTGATTTGGGGACTGTGAAAAGACCCCTGGTGGCATAACTGGTGGGTTAAGTGTGTGCATGTTGACTATGCAAACAATGAGGAATTAAAAGAAATGCAGTCAACCTTTCCTCAACTACCAGAAACAAAGGTAAACAAATGAGTTTGCACAAGTGGTGTGATCCACAATCCCTTTTCCTCCAGACCCAGTCTGTCCCTAATCAGCAAACATATGGTAGGCAGAAGAGAAACCCACATTTAAAGAGAAGGCATTTTGGAAGTCAAATTGTTTATTGAACAAATCATGTAAGAGTAGCAGGAACACCAGGCCAAATCAAAATCATAACCGTACAACCTAAGTGTCAGCAATAGTGGCCAAATCAGAGGTACATTTTTGTCGTATGGTGAAGGAGTTCCTCATTTCAAACAAGCGCATTAGTTTGCATAATTCCTCACCTCAATTACCTTTGCCCTTTTCTTCAAATGGAGGCACAGTAACAGGAGAAAGACGATTAAGGAGTTGGGCAAACCAAATTATGATCTCCCTATCTAGCTTGTTGAGGGGTCGGGCCGTCTGTGCAAGGCCGGCCGCTTCTGCAGAGGTATGTTTGGCAGTTGCTTCAGCAGAGGCGCGGGGGCCTGTGGCCGCTTCTGCAGAGGTATGGCTGGCAGTTGCTTCAGCTGAGGCGCGGGGGCCAGCCGCTTCTGCAGAGGTATGGCTGGCAGTTGCTTGAGCTGAGGCGCGGGGGCCAGCCGCTTCTGCAGAGGTATGGCTGGCAGTTGCTTGAGCTGAGGCGCGGGGTTCGACGGCCGCTTCTGCAGAGGTATGTTTGGCAGTTGCTTCAGCAGAGGCGCGGGGGCCAGCCGCTTCTGCAGAGGTATGGCTGGCAGTTGCTTCAGCTGAGGCGCGGGGGCCTGTGGCCGCTTCTGCAGAGGTATGGCTGGCAGTTGCTTCAGCTGAGGCGCGGGGGCCAGCCGCTTCTGCAGAGGTATGGCTGGCAGTTGCTTCAGCTGAGGCGCGGGGGCCAGCCGCTTCTGCAGAGGTATGGCTGGCAGTTGCTTCAGCTGAGGCGCGGGGGCCTGTGGCCGCTTCTGCAGAGGTATGGCTGGCAGTTGCTTCAGCTGAGGCGCGGGGGCCAGCCGCTTCTGCAGAGGTATGGCTGGCAGTTGCTTCAGCTGAGGCGCGGGGGCCGACGGCCGCTTCTGCAGAGGCATGGTTGGCAGTTGCGGCATTTGGACCCTGCGTCACACTTGCCAGGCTATTGTAGCCAATAGCTTTAGCATTTGGACCAGACACCACACTTGCTTGGGATCCAGTTGGTTCAGGTCCAGTGCAGGCAGGATGCCCATAAGCGTCACCTAGGAAACAAAGAAAACATTGTGGTAAAATTCCAGCCTTAAGCCATTGGAACTAGACTGTGATTTAAATTACTTTGAACCAAAACGCACCTTGAAGGGTAAAGCACGTTATCCCTCCAATTAGCAGGCAACAAATCCAAGAAACACTATAAAACATTCAGACAGTTAAACATAAATAAACAGTAAACACTTTAAGACAAGGTAAACCAATCAGATGAATACATTGAAAAACTAACCTCAAAGAGAGTCCAAAAGCCATATTAGTTATCACAACCGTATTAAGAACTAATGCTAGACAGACACCCTGCCAGAATATCCCTGTTGCAATGTCTAACAGCTGTTTTGGTTGCACCTCATAAAGGAATCCCAGACCCTTCTTACCTGAATGACTAATTATGTACAGGTGTCAACCAATGAACTTAATTTCAATTGGTTCATTTTCCCAATTGCGATTAGGTGCTCTTGATTTCATGCAGCTGGTGTGCACTGGTCTGCTGGAGGGTGGAGTTTACACATCATGGACCAATCCGACAGTTTTAAAGAGTGAACTCTACCCACCCATTCCAGATTGAGCCAATTGCAAAGATTTGTTTTGTACCCCATGGGGGATTCCAACATACACTGCAAGGGGAAATAGATGTCAGAAATGCAGTGTTTTATCACTGTAAGCTATCTGTCCAGAACCATATTTGCTTGCAATGCACATCATTGTATTATCAAATCATGCCAGTGGACTTCTGGTAAGTATGCTTTAGTGAGCAAGTGTTGGGATCATGTGCAACTATGTTTATCCTCACCGAAAATGAATGCTGTATTGATGAGTCATTTCCCTCCACGCACTACTTCTCACCTGAATGCATTTTATTTTATTTTAGGGGGTTGGGCAAAAGCTGAAATTGGGGTTGAGAGTTACCCTTTTATATATTGAACAAAACTGTCAATGCAACATGCAATAATTTCAAAAATGTTACTGGGTTACAGTTAGTTTAAGGAAATCAGTAAATTGAAATCAATTCATTAGGACCTAATCTGTAGATTTCAAATGACTGGGAATACAAATATCTGTTGATGGCAGAACTTTTTTTTAAAGGTAGAGGCGTGGATCAGAAAACCTGTCAATATCTGGAGTGAACAACATTTGCCTCATGCAGCACAACACATGTCCTTTGCATAGAGTTAATCAGGCTGTTATTTGTGGCCTGTGTAATGACAGAAACAAGAGAACACCTCACTGACCATTTTACTCAGTGTAGCAGAGCTGGTTAGGCTGTTAACATGTTATCTATAGCGTTCTTGACAAACAATGACTTATGTTGTCTACGTTTACTGACATCGGTCATATTCAGCAGATGTTGCACATTTGTAAATGCATCAGTTGTTCTGCGTTCTGTCACACAGATGAGAGTGCTCTGAAATCGGAGTAGATAGCCAGAGTGAATTTACCAACGCTATCAAATCAAATTTTATTTGTCACATACACAAGGTTAGCAGATGTTAATGCGAGTGTAGTGAAATGCTTGTGCTTCTAGTTCGGACAATGCAGTAATAACCAACGAGTAATCTAACCTAACAATTCCAAAACTACTACCTTATACAAACAATTGTAAAGGGATAAAGAATATGTACATAAAGATATATGAATGAGTGGTGGTACAGAACGGCATAGGCAAGATGCAGTAGATGGTATCGAGTACAGTATATACATATGAGATGAGTAATGTAGGGTATGTAAACATTATATTAAGTAGCATTGTTTAAAGTGGCTAGTGATATATTTTTACATCAATTTCCATTATTAAAGTGGCTGGAGTTGAGTCAGTATGTTGGCAGCAGCCACTCAATGTTAGTGGTGGCTGTTTAACAGTCTGATGGCCTTGAGATTGAAAAACAGCTTCTGTCTCTCGGTCCCTGCCTTGATGCACCTGTACTGACCTCGCCTTCTGGATGATAGCGGGGTGAACAGGCAGTGGCTCAGGTGGATGTTGTCCTTGATGATCTTTATGGCCTTCCTGTGACATCGGGTGGTGTAGGTGTCCTGGAGGGCAGGTAGTTTGCCCCCGGTGATGCGTTGTGCAAATCAAATCAAATCAAATCAAATTTATTTATATAGCCCTTCGTACATCAGCTGATATCTCAAAGTGCTGTACAGAAACCCAGCCTAAAACCCCAAACAGCAAGCAATGCATGTGTAGAAGCACGGTGGCTAGGAAAAACTCCCTAGAAAGGGCAATACCTAGGAAGAAACCTAGAGAGGAACCAGGCTATGTGGGGTGGCCAGTCCTCTTCTGGCTGTGCCGGGTGGAGATTATAACAGAACATGGTCAAGATGTTCAATGTTCATAAATGACCAGCATGGTCGAATAATAATAAGGCAGAACAGTTGAAACTAGAGCAGCAGCACAGTCAGGTGGAAGTTGAAACTGGAGCAGCAGCATGGCCAGGTAGACTGGGGACAGCAAGGAGTCATCATGTCAGGTAGTCCTGGGGCATGGTCCTAGGGCTCAGGTCAGTTGAAACTGGAACAGCAGCATGGCCAGGTGGACTGGGGACAGCAAGGATTCATCATGTCAGGTAGTCCTGGGGCATGGTCCTAGGGCTCAGGGCCTCCGAGAGAGAGAAAGAAAGAGAGAAGGAGAGAATTAGAGAACGCACACTTAGATTCACACAGGACACCGACTAGGACAGGAGAAGTACTCCAGATATAACAAACTGACCCCAGCCCCCCGACACATAAACTACTGCAGCATAAATACTGGAGGCTGAGACAGGAGGGGTCAGGAGACACTGTGGCCCCATCCGAGGACACCCCCGGACAGGGCCAAACAGGAAGGATATAACCCCCCCCACTTTGCCAAAGCACAGCCCCCACACCACTAGAGGGATATCTTCAACCACCAACTTACCATCCTGAGACAAGGCTGAGTATAGCCCACAAAGATCTCCGCCACGGCACAACCCAAGGGGGGGGTCGCCAACCCAGACAGGATGACCACAACAGTGAATCAACCCACTCAGGTGACGCACCCCCTCCAGGGACGGCATGAGAGAGCCCCAGCAAGCCAGTGACTCAGCCCCTGTAATAGGGTTAGAGGCAGAGAATCCCAGTGGAAAGAGGGGAACCGGCCAGGCAGAGACAGCAAGGGCGGTTCGTTGCTCCAGAGCCTTTCCGTTCACCTTCCCACTCCTGGGCCAGACTACACTCAATCATATGACCCACTGAAGAGATGAGTCTTCAGTAAAGACTTAAAGGTTGAGACCGAGTTTGCGTCTCTGACATGGGTAGGCAGACCGTTCCATAAAAATGGAGCTCTATAGGAGAAAGCCCTGCCTCCAGCTGTTTGCTTAGAAATTCTAGGGACAATTAGGAGGCCTGCGTCTTGTGACCGTAGCGTACGTATAGGTATGTACGGCAGGACCAAATCAGAGAGATAGGTAGGAGCAAGCCCATGTAATGCTTTGTAGGTTAGCAGTAAAACCTTGAAATCAGCCCTTGCTTTGACAGGAAGCCAGTGTAGAGAGGCTAGCACTGGAGTAATATGATCAAATTTTTGGGTTCTAGTCAGGATTCTAGCAGCCGTATTTAGCACTAACTGAAGTTTATTTAGTGCTTTATCCGGGTAGCCGGAAAATAGAGCATTGCAGTAGTCTAACCTAGAAGTGACAAAAGCATGGATTAATTTTTCTGCATCATTTTTGGACAGAAAGTTTCTGATTTTTGCAATGTTACGTAGATGGAAAAAAGCTGTCCTCGAAATGGTCTTGATATGTTCTTCAAAAGAGAGATCAGGGTCCAGAGTAACGCCGAGGTCCTTCACAGTTTTATTTGAGACGACTGTACAACCATTAAGATTAATTGTCAGATTCAACAGAAGATCTCTTTGTTTCTTGGGACCTAGAACAAGCATCTCTGTTTTGTCCGAGTTTAATAGTAGAAAGTTTGCAGCCATCCACTTCCTTATGTCTGAAACACATGCTTCTAGCGAGGGCAATTTTGGGGCTTCACCATGTTTCATTGAAATGTACAGCTGTGTGTCATCCGCATAGCAGTGAAAGTTTACATTATGTTTTCGAATAACATCCCCAAGAGGTAAAATATATAGTGAAAACAATAGTGGTCCTAAAACGGAACCTTGAGGAACACTGAAATTTACAGTTGATTTGTCAGAGGACAAACCATTCACAGAGACAAACTGATATCTTTCCGACAGATAAGATCTAAACCAGGCCAGAACATGTCCGTGTAGACCAATTTGGGTTTCCAATCTCTCCAAAAGAATGTGGTGATCGATGGTATCAAAAGCAGCACTAAGGTCTAGGAGCACGAGGACAGATGCAGAGCCTCGGTCCGATGCCATTAAAATGTCATTTACCACCTTCACAAGTGCCGTCTCGGTGCTATGATGGGGTCTAAAACCAGACTGAAGCATTTCGTATACATTGTTTGTCTTCAGGAAGGCAGTGAGTTGCTGCGCAACAGCCTTCTCTAATATTTTTGAGAGGAATGGAAGATTCGATATAGGCCGATAGTTTTTTATATTTTCTGGGTCAAGGTTTGGCTTTTTCAAGAGAGGCTTTATTACTGCCACTTTTAGTGAGTTTGGTACACATCCAGTGGATAGAGAGCCGTTTATTATGTTCAACATAGGAGGGCCAAGCACAGGAAGCAGCTCTTTCAGTAGTTTAGTTGGAATAGGGTACAGTATGCAGCTTGAAGGTTTAGAGGCCATGATTATTTTCATCATTGTGTCAAGAGATATAGTACTAAAACACTTGAGCGTCTCTCTTGATCCTAGGTCCTGGCAGAGTTGTGCAGACTCAGGACAACTGAGGTTTGGAGGAATACGCAGGTTTAAAGAGGAGTCCGTAATTTGCTTTCTAATAATCATAATCTTTTCCTCAAAGAAGTTCATGAATTTATCACTGCTAAAGTGAAAGTCATTCTCTCTTGGGGAATGCTGCTTTTTAGTTAGCTTTGCGACAGTATTAAAAAGGAATTTCGGATTGTTCTTATTTTCCTCAATTAAGTTAGAAAAATAGGATGATCGAGCAGCAGTAAGGGCTCTACGGTACTGCACGGTACCGTCCTTCCAAGCTAGTCGGAAGACTTCCAGTTTGGTGTGGCGCCATTTCCGTTCCAATTTTCTGGAAGCTTGCTTCAGAGCTCGGGTATTTTCTGTGTACCAGGGAGCTAGTTTCTTATGAGACATTTTTTTTGTTTTTAGGGGTGCAACTGCATCTAGGGTATTGCGCAAGGTTAGATTGAGATCCTCAGTTAGGTGGTTAACTGATTTTTGTCCTCTGGCGTCCTTGGTTAGGCAGAGGGAGTCTGGAAGGGCATCAAGGAATCTTTGTGTTGTCTGTGAATTTATAGCACGACTTTTGATGTTCCTTGGTTGTGGTCTAAGCAGATTAGAGGATATCCCTCTAGTGGTGTGGGGGCTGTGCTTTGGCAAAGTGGGTGGGGTTATATCCTTCCTGTTTGGCCCTGTCCGGGGGTGTCCTCGGATGGGGCCACAGTGTCTCCTGACCCCTCCTGTCTCAGCCTCCAGTATTTATGCTGCAGTAGTTTATGTGTCGGGGGGCTGGGGTCAGTTTGTTATATCTGGAGTACTTCTCCTGTCCTATTCGGTGTCCTGTGTGAATCTAAGTGTGCGTTCTCTAATTCTCTCCTTCTCTCTTTCTTTCTCTCTCTCGGAGGACCTGAGCCCTAGGACCATGCCCCAGGACTACCTGACATGATGACTCCTTGCTGTCCCCAGTCCACCTGGCCATGCTGCTGTTCCAGTTTCAACTGACCTGAGCCCTAGGACCATGCCCCAGGACTACCTGACATGATGACTCCTTGCTGTCCCCAGTCTACCTGGCCATGCTGCTGCTCCAGTTTCAACTTCCACCTGACTGTGCTGCTGCTCTAGTTTCAACTGTTCTGCCTTATTATTATTCGACCATGCTGGTCATTTATGAACATTGAACATCTTGACCATGTTCTGTTATAATCTCCACCCGGCACAGCCAGAAGAGGACTGGCCACCCCACATAGCCTGGTTCCTCTCTAGGTTTCTTCCTAGGTATTGGCCTTTCTAGGGAGTTTTTCCTAGCCACTGTGCTTCTCCACCTGCATTGCTTGCTGTTTGGGGTTTTAGGCTGGGTTTCTGTACAGCACTTTGAGATATCAGCTGATGTACGAAGGGCTATATAAATACATTTGATTTGATTTGATTTGATTATTTGTTGCAATTGCAAACGTAATAAAATGGTGGTCCGATAGTCCAGGATTATGAGGAAAAACATTAAGATCCACCACATTTATTCCATGGGACAAAACTAGGTCCAGCGTATGACTGTGACAGTGAGTGGGTCCAGAGACATGTTGGACAAAACCCACTGAGTCGATGATGGCTCTGAAAGCCTTTTGGAGTGGGTCTGTGGACTTTTCCATGTGAATATTAAAGTCACCAAAGATTAGAATATTATCTGCTATGACTACAAGGTCCGATAGGAATTCAGGGAACTCAGTGAGAAACGCTGCATATGGCCCAGGAGGCCTGTAAACAGTAGCTATAAAAAGTGATTGAGTAGGCTGCATAGATTTCATGACTAGAAGCTCAAAAGACGAAAATGTCTTTTTTTTTTTTGTAAATTGAAATTTGCTATCGTAAATGTTAGCAACACCTCCGCCTTTGCGGGATGCACGGGGGATATGGTCACTAGTGTAGCCAGGAGGTGAGGCCTCATTTAAAACAGTAAATTCATCAGGCTTAAGCCATGTTTCAGTCAGGCCAATCACATCAAGATTATGATCAGTGATTAGTTCATTGACTATAATTGCCTTTGAAGTAAGGGATCTAACCTTAAGTAGCCCTATTTTGAGATGTGAGGTATCATGATCTCTTTCAGTAATGACAGGAATGGAGGTGGTCTTTATCCTAGTGAGATTGCTAAGGCGAACACCGCCATGTTTAGTTTTGCCCAACCTAGGTCGAGGCACAGACACGGTCTCAATGGTGATAGCTGAGCTGACTACACTGACTGTGCTAATGGCAGACTCCACTATGCTGGCAGGCTGGCTAACAGCCTGCTGCCTGGCCTGCACCCTATTTCATTGTGGAGCTAGAGGAGTTAGAGCCCTGTCTATGTTGGTAGATAAGATGAGAGCACCCCTCCAGCTAGGATGGAGTCCGTCACTCCTCAGCAGGTCAGGCTTGGTCCTGTTTGTTGGTGAGTCCCAGAAAGAGGGCCAATTATCTACAAATTCTAACTTTTGGGAGGGGCAGAAAACAGTTTTCAACCAGCGATTGAGCTGTGAGACTCTGCTGTAGAGCTCATCACTCCCCCTAACTGGGAGGGGGCCAGAGACAATTACTCGATGCCGACACATCTTTCTAGCTGATATGCACGCAGAAGCTATGTTGCGCTTAGTGATTTCTGACTGTTTCATCCTAACATCGTTGGTGCCGACGTGGATAACAATATCTCTATACTCTCTGCACTCGCCAGTTTTAGCTTTAGCCAGCACCATCTTCAGATTAGCCTTAACGTTGGTAGCCCTGCCCCCGGGTAAACAGTGTATGATCGCTGGATGATTCGCTTTAAGTCTAATACTGCGGGTAATGGAGTCGCCAATGACTAGAGTTTTCAATTTGTCAGAGCTAATGGTGGGAAGCTTCGGCATCTCAGACCCCGTAACGGGAGGAGTAGAGACCAGAGAAGAATCGGCCTCTGACTCCGACCCGCTGCTTAATGGGGAAAACCGGTTGAAAGTTTCTGTCGGCTGAATGAGCGACACCGGTTGAGCGTTCCTACAGCATTTCCTTCCAGAAACCGTGAGAAAGTTGTCCGGCTGCGGGGACTGTGCCAGGGGATTTACACTACTATCTGTACTTACTGGTGCCACAGACGCTATTTCATCCTTTCCTACACTGAAATTACCCTTGCCTAACGATTGCGTCTGAAGCTGGGCTTGCAGCACAGCTATCCTCGCCGTAAGGCGAGTACAGCGGCTGCAATTAGAAGGCATCATGTTAATGTTACTACTTAGCTTCGGCTGTTGGAGGTCCTGACGAATCGTGTCCAGATAAAGCGTCCGGAGTGAAAAAGTTGTGCAGACCTCACTACCCTCTGGAGAGCCTTACGGTTGTGGGCGGAGCAGTTACCGTACCAGGCGGTGTTACAGCCCGACAAGATGCTCTCGATTGTGCATCTGTAGAAGTTTGTGAGTGCTTTTGGTGACAAGCCGAATTTCTTCAGCCTCCTGAGGTTGAAGAGGCGCTGCTGCGCCTTCTTCACCACGCTGTCTGTGGGGTTGGACCAATTCAATTTGTCCGTGATATGTACGCAGAGGAACTTAACTTACTACCCTCTCCACTACTGTCCCGTCGATGTGGATAGGGGGGTGCTCCCTCTGTTTCCTGAAATCCACAATCATCTCCTTTGTTTTGTTGACGTTGAATGTGAGGTTGTTTTCCGCAAACTTGATTGAGTTGGAGGCGTGCATGGTCACGCAGTCGTGGGGGAACAGGGAGTACAGGATTAGGTTTAGGGCTCAGAACGCACCCTTGTGGGGCCCCAGTGTTGAGGATCAGCGGGGTGGAGATGTTACCTAGCCTCACCACCTGGGGGCGCCCCGTCAGAAAGTCCAGTACCCAGTTGCACAGGGCGGGGTCGAGACCCAGGGTCTCGAGCTTGATGACGAGTTTGGAGGGTACTATGGTGTTAAATGCTGAGCTGTAGTCGATGAACAGCATTCTCACGTAGGTATTCCTCTTGTCCAGAACGGTTAAGGCAGTGTGCAGTATGGTTGCGATTGCATCGTCCGTAGACCTATTTGGGCGGTAAGCAAATTGGAGTGGGTCTAGGGTGTCAGGTAGGGTGGAGGTGATATGGTCCTTGACTAGTCTCTCAAAGCACTTCATGATGACGGAGGTGAGTGCTACGGGGCGGTAGTCGTTTAGCTCAGTTACCTTAGCTTTCTTGGGAACGGGGACAATGGTGGCCCTCTTGAAGCATGTGGGAACAGCAGACTGGGATCAGGATTAATTGAATATGTCCGTAAACACACCAGCCATCTGGTCTGCGCATGCTCTGAGGATTTCGGCTGGGGATGCCGTCTGGGCCTGCAGCCTTGCGAGGGTTAACACGTTTAAATGTTTTACTCACTTTGGCTCCAGTGAAGGAGAGTCCGCAGGTTTTGGTTGCGGGCCGTGTCAGTGGCACTGTATTGTCCTCAAAGCGGGCAAAAAAGTTATTTTGTCTGTCTGGGAGCAAGACATCCTGGTCCTCGACGGGGTTGGTTTTCTTTTGGTAATCCGTGATTGACTGTAAACCCTGCCACATACCTCTTGTGTCTGAGACGTTGAATTGCGACTCTACTTTGTCTCTATACTGACGCTTAGCTTGTTTGATTGCCTTGCGGAGGGAATAGCTCCACTGTTTGTATTCGGTCATGTTTCCGGTCACCTTGCCCTGGTTAAAAGCAGTGGTTTGCACTTTCAGTTTCTCACGAATGCTGCCATCAATCCACGGTTTCTGGTTTGGGAATGTTTTAATCGTTGATATGCATCATCAATGTACTTTCTAATGAACTCGCTCATCGAATCAGCGTATTCGTCAATGTTGTTGTAGGACGCAATGCGGAACATATCCCAATTCACTTGATCGAAGCAGTCTTGAAGTGTGGAATCAGATTGGTCGGACCAGTGTTGAACAGACCTGAGCACGGGAGCTTCTTGTTTTAGTTTCTGTCTGTAGGCTGGGAGCAAGAAAATGGAGTCGTTGTCAGCTTTTCCCAAAAGGAGGGTGGGGGAGGGCCATATATGCGTCGCAGAAGTTTCAATAACAATAATCCAGAGTTTTACCAGCCCTGGTTGCGCAATCGATATGCTGATACAATTTAGGGAGTCTTGTTTTCAGATTAGCCTTGTTAAATTCCCCAGCTACAATGAATGCAGCCTCAGGATATGTGGTTTCCAGTTTGCATAAAGTCAAATAAAGTTTGTTCAGGGCCATCGATGTGTCTGCTTGGGGGGGGGGGTATATACGGCTGTGATTATAATCGAAGAGAATTCCCTTGGTAGATAATGCGGTCGACATTTGATTGTGTTGGAATTCTAAGTCATGTGAACAAAAAGACTTCAGTTCCTGTATGTTGTTATGATCACACCACGTCTCGTTAATCATAAGGCATACCCCCCGCCCCTCTTCTTACCAGAAAGAGGGTTGTTTCTGTTGACTCGATGCGTGAAGAAACCAATATAGAGGTAAGATGGTTATCGATTTAATGACACACCACGTAAATATTTTAATATATGCTGTTCATATTAATGCAAAATTGCTGTTTAAAAAAAATCTTTGTCACAAAAACAAGCGTATCTCTGAAGTGTCAATGGAGCACTGAGCGTACCACAAGCTTTTTATTTTCAAGGCCTTTTACAGTTCATTCAGGTCTTGTCATGTTCATTTAGCTTTTTAAGTCCCGTGGAAGCAATTTTGAAGACAATCACCACAACATGTAAAACAAAATAAAAATGGTTAGAGAAAGCTGTACGGCTGTCAACAGAAGGTGATAATTGTATCACCAAAGTGCCTTTTCACTCACAATGGGGAGTGAGTGAACACTCTATACTGTATTGGTAGGCCTACTATTGTCATTTTTTTATTTTCATGTTTTTGCTCTCAGTCACACTTTCTTA
Source organism: Oncorhynchus kisutch (assembly GCF_002021735.2). Taxonomy (NCBI): domain Eukaryota; kingdom Metazoa; phylum Chordata; class Actinopteri; order Salmoniformes; family Salmonidae; genus Oncorhynchus; species Oncorhynchus kisutch. The sequence continues at coordinate 43,171 of NW_022263124.1, forward strand.
ATATAAAAACAACATCATTGGAAGTACACAAACGGTTTTTTATTTTTAATCAGACCACCTTTAAGGTCTGGGGAAATCCTATGAAAATTAGATTTATTTTGTGTAGTTACCCTTTAATTCAAGTGAGCAGGCACAGAGTACTGTTGTTGGGTTGGCAGTGTTTCTGTAGTACAAGCACAGAGTACTGTTGTTGGGTTAGCAGTGTTTCTGTAGTACAGGCACAGAGTACTGTTGTTGGGTTAGCAGTGTTTCTGTAGTACAGGCACAGAGTACTGTTGTTGGGTTAGCAGTGTTTCTGTAGTACAGGCACAGAGTACTGTTGTTGGGTTAGCAGTGTTTCTGTAGTACAGGCACCTAGTACTGTTGTTGGGTTGGCAGTGTTTCTGTAGTACAGGCACCTAGTACTGTTTGGTTAGCAGTGTTTCTGTAGTACAGGCACAGAGTACTGTTGGGTTAGCAGTGTTTCTGTAGTACAGGCACCTAGTACTGTTTGGTTGGCAGTGTTTCTGTAGTACAGGCACCTAGCACTGTTGGGTTAGCAGTGTTTCTGTAGTACAGGCACAGAGTACTGTTGTTGGGTTAACAATGTTTCTGTAGTACAGGCACAGAGTACTGTTGTTGGGTTAACAATGTTTCTGTAGTACAGGCACCTAGTACTGTTGTTGGGTTGGCAGTGTTTCTGTAGTACAGGCACCTAGCACTGTTTGGTTAGTTGTATTTCTGTAGTACAGGCACCTAGCACTGTTTGGTTAGTTGTATTTCTGTAGTACAGGCACAGAGTACTGTTGTTGGGTTAACAATGTTTCTGTAGTACAGGCACCTAGCACTGTTTGGTTAGTTGTATTTCTGTAGTACAGGCACCTAGCACTGTTTGGTTAGTTGTATTTCTGTAGTACAGGCACCTAGTACTGTTGTTGGGTTAGCAGTGTTTCTGTAGTACAGGCACCTAGTACTGTTGTTGGGTTGGCAGTGTTTCTGTAGTACAGGCACCTAGCACTGTTTGGTTAGTTGTATTTCTGTAGTACAGGCACCTAGCACTGTTTGGTTAGTTGTATTTCTGTAGTACAGGCACAGAGTACTGTTGTTGGGTTAACAATGTTTCTGTAGTACAGGCACCTAGCACTGTTTGGTTAGTTGTATTTCTGTAGTACAGGCACCTAGCACTGTTTGGTTAGTTGTATTTCTGTAGTACAGGCACCTAGTACTGTTGTTGGGTTAGCAGTGTTTCTGTAGTACAGGCACCTAGCACTGTTGTTGGGTTAACAATGTTTCTGTAGTACATGCACCTAGTACTGTTGTTGGGTTAGCAGTGTTTCTGTAGTACAGGCACCTAGTCCTGTTGGGTTAGCAGTGTTTCTGTAGTACAGGCACCTAGTACTGTTGTTGGGTTAACAATGTTTCTGTAGTACAGGCACCTAGTACTGTTGTTGGGTTAACAATGTTTCTGTAGTACAGGCACAGAGTACTGTTGTTGGGTTAACAATGTTTCTGTAGTACAGGCACCTAGCACTGTTTGGTTAGTTGTATTTCTGTAGTACAGGCACAGAGTACTGTTGTTGGGTTAACAATGTTTCTGTAGTACAGGCACCTAGCACTGTTTGGTTAGTTGTATTTCTGTAGTACAGGCACAGAGTACTGTTGGGTTAGTTGTATTTCTGTAGTACAGGCACCTAGTACTGTTGTTGGGTTAGCAGTGTTTCTGTAGTACAGGCACCTAGCACTGTTTGGTTAGTTGTATTTCTGTAGTACAGGCACCTAGCACTGTTTGGTTAGTTGTATTTCTGTAGTACAGGCACAGAGTACTGTTGTTGGGTTAACAATGTTTCTGTAGTACAGGCACCTAGCACTGTTTGGTTAGTTGTATTTCTGTAGTACAGGCACAGAGTACTGTTGTTGGGTTAACAATGTTTCTGTAGTACAGGCACCTAGCACTGTTTGGTTAGTTGTATTTCTGTAGTACAGGCACCTAGCACTGTTGTTGGGTTAGCAGTGTTTCTGTAGTACAGGCACCTAGTACTGTTGTTGGGTTAGCAGTGTTTCTGTAGTACAGGCACCTAGTACTGTTGTTGGGTTAGCAGTGTTTCTGTAGTACAGGTACCTAGTACTGTTGTTGGGTTAGCAGTGTTTCTGTAGTACAGGCACCTAGTACTGTTTGGTTAGTTGTATTTCTGTAGTACAGGCACCTAGCACTGTTGTTGGGTTAGCAGTGTTTCTGTAGTACAGGCACCTAGTACTGTTGTTGGGTTAGCAGTGTTTCTGTAGTACAGGCACCTAGTACTGTTGTTGGGTTAGCAGTGTTTCTGTAGTACAGGTACCTAGTACTGTTGTTGGGTTAGCAGTGTTTCTGTAGTACAGGCACAGAGTACTGTTGTTGGGTTAACAATGTTTCTGTAGTACAGGCACAGAGTACTGTTGTTGGGTTAGCAGTGTTTCTGTAGTACAGGCACCGAGTACTGTTGTTGAGTTGGCAGTGTTTCTGTAGTACAGGCACCTAGCACTGTTTGGTTAGTTGTATTTCTGTAGTACAGGCACAGAGTACTGTTGTTGGGTTAGCAGTGTTTCTGTAGTACAGGCACAGAGTACTGTTGCTGGGTTAGCAGTGTTTCTGTAGTACAGGCACCTAGTACTGTTTGGTTAGCAGTATTTCTGTAGTACAGGCACCTAGTACTGTTGTTGGGTTGGCAGTGCTTCTGTAGTACAGGCACCTAGCACTGTTGTTGGGTTAGCAGTGTTTCTGTAGTACAGGCACAGAGTACTGTTGTTGGGTTAGCAGTGTTTTTGTAGTACAGGCACCTAGTACTGTTGTTGAGTTGGCAGTGTTTCTGTAGTACAGGCACCTAGCACTGTTTGGTTAGTTGTATTTCTGTAGTACAGGCACCTAGCACTGTTTGGTTAGTTGTATTTCTGTAGTACAGGCACAGAGTACTGTTGTTGGGTTAACAATGTTTCTGTAGTACAGGCACCTAGCACTGTTTGGTTAGTTGTATTTCTGTAGTACAGGCACCTAGCACTGTTTGGTTAGTTGTATTTCTGTAGTACAGGCACCTAGTACTGTTGTTGGGTTAGCAGTGTTTCTGTAGTACAGGCACCTAGTACTGTTGTTGGGTTGGCAGTGTTTCTGTAGTACAGGCACCTAGCACTGTTTGGTTAGTTGTATTTCTGTAGTACAGGCACCTAGTACTGTTTGGTTAGCAGTATTTCTGTAGTACAGGCACCTAGTACTGTTGTTGGGTTGGCAGTGCTTCTGTAGTACAGGCACCTAGCACTGTTGTTGGGTTAGCAGTGTTTCTGTAGTACAGGCACCTAGCACTGTTTGGTTAGTTGTATTTCTGTAGTACAGGCACCTAGTACTGTTGTTGGGTTAGCAGTGTTTCTGTAGTACAGGCACCTAGTACTGTTGTTGGGTTAGCAGTGTTTCTGTAGTACAGGCACCTAGTACTGTTGTTGGGTTAACAATGTTTCTGTAGTACAGGCACCTAGTACTGTTGTTGGGTTAACAATGTTTCTGTAGTACAGGCACCTAGTACTGTTGGGTTAGCAGTGTTTCTGTAGTACAGGTACCTAGTACTGTTGTTGGGTTAACAGTGTTTCTGTAGTACAGGCACAGAGTACTGTTGTTGGGTTAACAATGTTTCTGTAGTACAGGCACCTAGCACTGTTTGGTTAGTTGTATTTCTGTAGTACAGGCACAGAGTACTGTTGGGTTAGTTGTATTTCTGTAGTACAGGCACCTAGTACTGTTGTTGGGTTAGCAGTGTTTCTGTAGTACAGGCACCTAGCACTGTTTGGTTAGTTGTATTTCTGTAGTACAGGCACCTAGCACTGTTTGGTTAGTTGTATTTCTGTAGTACAGGCACAGAGTACTGTTGTTGGGTTAACAATGTTTCTGTAGTACAGGCACCTAGCACTGTTTGGTTAGTTGTATTTCTGTAGTACAGGCACCTAGCACTGTTGTTGGGTTAGCAGTGTTTCTGTAGTACAGGCACCTAGTACTGTTGTTGGGTTAGCAGTGTTTCTGTAGTACAGGCACCTAGCACTGTTGTTGGGTTAGCAGTGTTTCTGTAGTACAGGCACCTAGTACTGTTGTTGGGTTAACAGTGTTTCTGTAGTACAGGCACCTAGCACTGTTGTTGGGTTAGCAGTGTTTCTGTAACACACATGAGAACAAAAGGCCACTGGATTGATGATATCATTCATGATATCATTCTAACAGGTCAATCTGATAGGCTACTTTTTATCTGGTGAACATAATAATAGAGAATGTTTTTGGGAAAGCCTTTCCATCTACCAGAAGACAGTTAGGTCTATCTTTACCAAAGCTATATTGTTTGAAACCTGGACCATTTTTCTTGATATTATGAGGCATGTCTTACCTTGCTTCAAAGTAGCCAAGTCAAAATACAACCATAGAAATGTTGAGGGAAATATTTTAGAAACTCATATTTGCTCTCTTGTTGTTCAAATCAACTTTCTTTCAATGTCTAGCATTCATTGTCTGAGTGGGGATTGGTGCTTATCACGGTAGAAGGCCGTTGCTTATCTTGCTAGAACAAAATACATACCTGCTGTGTGCGGATGAACCTGACTTTGTCTGACAACTTGACATTGAGCCAATCAGAAAGCACGAACCTCCACGTGGGGGAGAGACAATAATTACTACTTCAGTTAAAATCACAGTCTAGTTCCAATAGCTTAAGGCTGGCATTTTACCGTAATTCTTTGTTTCCTAGGTGAAGCTTATGGGCATCCTGCCTACACTGGACCTGAACAACCATATCCCAAGAAAGTGTGGTGTCTGGTCCAAATGCTAAAGCTACTGGCCACAATACCCTGGCAAGTGTGACGCAGGGTCCAAATGCCACAGCTGAAGCAACTGCCAACCATGCCTCTGCAGAAGCAGCCCGAGCCTCAGCTGAAGCAACTGCCAACCATACCTCTGCAGAAGCGGCCTTGAACAGACGGCCCGACCCCTCGACAAGCTAGATAGGGAGATCATAATTTGGTTTGCCCAACTCCTTAATCGTCTTTCCCCTGTTGCTGTGCCTCCATTTGAAGAAACTTATGCATCGTCATGCAAATTGTTTACAGGGGTGAACACTACAATGGTATGAATTGTTTTCGTAACCATACGACTAAAATTGACATCTGATTTGGCCTGGTGTTCCTGCTACTCTTGCATGATTTGTTCAATAAACAATTTGACTTCCAAAATGCCGTGTCTTTTAAATGTGGGTTTCTCTTCTGTCTACCAAACGTTTGCTGATTGGGGACAGACTGGGTCTGGGGAAAAAGGGATTGTGGATCACACCACTTGTGGAAACAGATTTGTTTACCTTTGTTTCTGGAAGTTGAGGAAAGGTTGACTGCATTTCTTGTTTTAATTCCTCATTGTTTGCATAGTCAACACACACACTTACCCCACCAGACATGCCACCAGGGGTCTTTTCACAGTCCCCAAATCCAGAACAAATTAAACTCACAGTATTATATAGCGCCATGATTGGATGGAACTCCCTTCCATATAGTGCAAGAGACCAGCAACTCGGGTTTAAAAAACAAAACAAAACCTCACGGCACAATGCCTCTCCCCCATGTGACCTACTGGTTGTGTGTCTGTACTGACATGTGACCTACTGGTTGTGTGTATGTGTAAATGAGATGCACAAACACACATTTAAAACATGTAAATTGCCAAGTATTATTTTTTTTGTGTCAGACCCCAGTAAGACTAGCTGACATCGGCTAATGGGGATCCTAAAATTTTTTAAATATATATTCAACTACTTTAAAACCTGTCATGGCAAGTAGTTCCCCTCAGGGAACTCCACCCCCCCCCCCCCCCCCTTTCAAACATTAACAATGTTAATACTCATGAACTTTGACTAAAGATACATGTTCTACATATAATTAAAGATACACTGGTTCTTAATGCAACCGCTGTGTCAGATTTATTTTTAAGCGTTACGGAAAAAGCCTAACATTGCAATAATCTGAGACGGCGCTCAGACGTAAAAGTATTTCTCCGCTATGTTGGAGTCAACAGAAATACGAAATTACATCATAAATATTCCCTTATCTTTGATCTTTCATCAGAATGTAGTGCAAGGAGTCCTAGTTCCACAATAAATCGTTGTTTTGTTCCATAATGTCCAATACTAGTGTCCAAGTAGCTGCATTTGCTAGCACTTTCAGCTCACGTGCCCAAAAACTGACTGCTGGTACAGGATAACTCGCACGAAAACTTCCAAAAGATATATTCCAGGTCAAATAAACTGGTCAAACTAAGTAGAGAATCAATCTTCAGGATGTTATTATCATATATATCCAATAACGTTCCAACCGGATCATACGTTTTCAGCTGGAGCCAAATGGAACAGCGGTAGCACCCACAGAGAAATGCGCCACAGGAAAATGGCGTTCTGTCGGGACACTGACTATTTCCCCTCCCATTCGGTCACAGTTCACAGCAAATGCTCCATTCCACTTTCTACTGAATGAGGACATCTACTGGAAGGTGTAGGAAGTGCTACCAGATCGATATCTTGTTGGGAGAGGAGGGTGCGATGTCAAAGTTGCCCACATTCAGAATTTCACTTCTTGCTTAGAAGATTGCCTTCCCTATGAGTTCTGTTATACTCACATAATTCAAACAGTTTTAGAAACTTCAGAGTGTTTTCTATCCAATAGTAATAATAATATGCATATATTAGCAATCTAGGACAGAGTAGGATAAAGTTTACTATGGGCACGTAATTCATCCAAAGTGAAAATACTGCCCCCTATCCTCAACAAGTTTTAAGCATTTGAAAAACTACAACCTTTTCTACCCAGGTCTGACCAGCACGGGACACTGGGTGTAAACGATATAGTGAAATGCTTCCTTGCAAGCTCTTTCCTCAACAGTACAGAATCAATATGAAAGAAACAGAGAGAAAGGACATAGAAAGAGGGGAGTGACTGCAAATCATAGCACAGTCCATGTGTATGTTCCCATGGTAGCAAGCATCTCCAATCCAAAATTAAATCTAGAATGGGCTTCCTATTTCGCAACAAAGCATCCCTCACTCATGCTGCCAAACACCCTCGTAAAACTGACTATCCGCCAATTGACTTTGACTTGAGGCCCCGACGCCTGAGCAGAAGCGTATGGCCCCGGCGCCTCAGCAGAAGCGACAGGTCCCGGCGCCTCAGCAGAAGCGACAAGCCTTGAACAGATGGCCCGACCACTCAACTAGGGAGATCATAATTTGGTTTGGCCAACTCCTTAATCATCTATATTTCACTGGTAACCCCCAAAGCCAATTCCTCCTTTGGCCGTCTTTCATTCCAGTTCTCTGCTGCCAATGACTGGAACGAACTGCAAAAATCACTGAAGCTGGAGACTCTTTATCTCCCTCACTAACTTCAAGCACCAGCTGTCAGAGCAGCTCACAGATCATTGCACCTGTACATAGCCCATCTGTACATAACCCATCCATCTACCTCATCCCCATACTGTATTCATTTATTTATTTTGCTTCTTTGCACCCCAGTATCTCTACTTGCACATTCATCTTCTGCACATCTATCACTCCAGTGTTTAATTGCTATATCATAATTGCCTCGCCACCATGGCCTATTTTATTGCCTTTACCTCCCTTATCTTACCTCATTTGCACACACTGTATATATATATATATATTTATTTTTTTCTACTGTATTATTCTGTATGTTTGTTTATTCCATGTGAAACTCTGTTGTATGTGTCGAACTGCTTTGCTTTATCTTGGCCAGGTCGCAGTTGTAAATGAGAACTTGTTCTCAACTAGCCTATCTGGTTAAATAAAGGTTTAATTAAAAACAACAAACAAAAACTAGCCTACTGATCTGACTGCACTTGTTATGTTAACAATAACACTGAAAATATCAAAAAAGAAGGACCTAGAGTTTTCAACAGGGGGGATCAAGCTGATTCTATACCATTTTACAGAGGCCAGTTCATGAAGGAAGGCTTGCTCATTAAAGTTTTTTAGCAAGCGTCTATGACAAATCAGGACAGGTCGTTTCACAGAGCAGCCATTACGAAAATGGTGATTACTAAGGTCATTACAGAAAACACCAGACTGATACCTATCAGGATTATTTGTGAGGGTGACATCGAGGAGAGTAGCCTTTTCTGGGTGTTTGGAGTCATACCTTGTGGTATTGCTGATAATCTGAGAAAGATGTAGGGAGTCCCATTGATTTAGGACTTGGTCAGGTGGTTTAAGCATGTCCCAGTTTAGGTCACCTAGCAGGACAAATTCAGACTTAGTGTAAGGGGCCATGAGAGAGCTTAGGGCAGGTAGATTACTGGCCCGTGTTGATGGAGGACGATAGCACCAAGCAACAGTCAACAAAGAGATATTTGAATGTTTGATGCTTTAAATAAGCAAATCAAATTGTTTGTGGACAGATTTGGTGGAGACAAATGAGCACAGAAGGTGATCCTTGGAAAAGATGGCCACTCCCCCACCTTTAGATGATCTGTTTTCTGAGGGTTGGCAGTCAATCTCTTTGACTGCCGACCCTAAGAGATTGACTGCAGACACTGTTCAGAAGGTGCTAAATACTAATTGGCAGGCAAACATTAGACAATCCTACCGGTGTGTCTGATCTATAATGGATATTACCATCTCTGTCCAAGTATCTGTACATAAAACTGCTCAAATGTGAGGTGCAGCAGAGGAGCTATAGGAGGATGGGCTTATTTTCATGGCCTTGAATGGAATTGATGGAACAGAGTTTCAAATATGTTTGATATGTTTGACTCCGTTCCATTGATGCCATTCCAGCCATTACAATCAGCCCATCCTCCTATTGCTCCTCCCACCAGCCTGCTCTGGTGCGGTGTGCATTTTGGAACATTCTGAATAGGCTTACCAGATTTGGGCACAGATTTTGTGGAGACAACTGAGCACTGAAGGTGATCCTTGGAAAAGATGGCCACTCCCCCACGTTTAGATGATCTGTTTTCTGAGGGTTGGCAGTCAAGACATTGCATTTTGGAACATTCTGAATAGGCCTACCACCGTGTGCATATTCATGCACTTAAAATGTGAAGAAATAATAGTTTTTCAACATTTGGATCCTAACATTCTGATCTGTTCCATCAGCCTTATGAATTGATACAGCATATACCTCCACTATACTACTTTGATACACATCAGTGGGGGTTAAGAATTGAGTACACGAAATGTCCATTGAAAACAAAGTGGTACACCTGCGTATATCCTCCATTACACCACTAACTGTACGATTTGAGAAGAGCGCTTCTCCCTCACTGCTTTTGCCTTTTCACATCACCTTCCGTAGACCGGTGCACTGCGGTTCAGGTTAGTAGAACTCCCTCATAGGCTGCATTACCAAGGCATCCCAATTCTGATATTTTTTTTCCACTAATTAGTCTTTTGACTAAGATCTGATGTGAAAAGATCTGATGCGATTGCTCAAAACATTAATAATTGGAAAAACGATTAGAATTGGGCTCCCTGTGTAACCAGCAATAGGTCAGTTTCTACAGCTAAGGGTGAGGCAACGCAACAACCAATGGTTGCGTGCCACATCATCAACTGTGTCATCCTCTGACATATGATGTGGTTAGCTGATACTTAAAATACCTATCAAGGCGATGTAAGATCTGGCAGACTTCAGCAACGTCTAAGCTTTGGAAATTGGCTGAAGTCTGTTTGGATGCAATCACAAACTACCTCATAGTCTGTTTGGTCCCAGTCACACAGGGAGCCCAATCCTGATCCTTTGCTGGCAAAACAGCTGATCTGATTGGTGAAAACTGAATTTGGTCTCTTTCTTTTGTCGTCCAATTCTCTCTCTGTTGTTCACCATATGTCAACGGATGACTGCACCTAATCGCATTTGGGAAATTGAACCAATGGAAATGAAGTTCATTGGCTGACAGCTGTACATAATTAGCCAGTTAGGTGAGAAGGGTCTGGGATTCCTTTATGAGGTGCAACCAAAACAGCTGTTTGACATAGCAACAGGGATATTCTGGCAGGCTGTCGAGAATTAGTTCTTGAATACTGTTGTGGTTTTGATCACTAAAATGGCTGTGACTTTTGGACTCTCTTTGAGGTTAGTTTTTCAATGCGTTCATCTGGTTTGTTTACCTTGTCTTAGTCTTCACTGGTTATTTATGTTTAACTGTCTGACTGTTTTGTAGTGTTTCTTGGATTTGTTGCCTGCTAATTGGAGGGATAACTTGTTTTACACTTAAAGGTGCGTTTTGGTTTACACTAATTCAGGTCAAATCACAGGTCTAGTTCCGATCCAAATGAAGGCTGGCATTTTACCACAATGTTTTCTTTGTTTCCTAGGTAACGCTCATGGGCATCCTGCCTACACTGGACCTGAACCGACTGGATCCTATGCCCAAGCAAGTGTGGTGTCTGGTCCAAATGTTAAAGCTACTGGCCACAATGCCACGTGAGCGGAAGCTACTGGCCACAATGCCACGTGAGCGGAAGCTACTGGCCACAATGCCACGTGAGCGGAAGCTACTGGCCACAATGCCACGTCAGCGGAAGCTACTGGCCACAATGCCACGTCAGCGGAAGCTACTGGCCACAATGCCACGTCAGCGGAAGCTACTGGCCACAAAGCCACGTCAGCGGAAGCTACTGGCCACAATGCCACGTCAAGTGTGAAGTCCGGCCCCTCAGCAGAAGCTTCAGGCCCCGGCGCCTCAGCAGAAGCTTCAGGCCCCGGCGCCTCAGCAGAAGCTTCAGGCCCCGGCGCCTCAGCAGAAGCTTCAGGCCCCTCAGCAGAAGCTTCAGGCCCCGGCGCCTCAGCAGAAGCTTCAGGCCCCGGCGCCTCAGCAGAAGCTTCAGGCCCCTGCGCATCAGCAGAAGCTTCAGGCCCCTCAGCAGAAGCTTCAGGCCCCTCAGCAGAAGCTTCAGGCCCCGGCGCCTCAGCAGAAGCTTCAGGCGCCTCAGCAGAAGCTTCAGGCGCCTCAGCAGAAGCTTCAGGCGCCTCAGCAGAAGCTTCAGGCGCCTCAGCAGAAGCTTCAGGCCCCGGCGCTTCAGCAGAAGCTTCAGGCCCCTGCGCCTCAGCAGAAGCTTCAGGCCCCTCAGCAGAAGCTTCAGGCCCCGGCGCCTCAGCAGAAGCTTCAGGCCCCGGCGCCTCAGCAGAAGCTTCAGGCGCCTCAGCAGAAGCTTCAGGCGCCTCAGCAGAAGCTTCAGGCGCCTCAGCAGAAGCTTCAGGCGCCTCAGCAGAAGCTTCAGGCGCCTCAGCAGAAGCTTCAGGCGCCTCAGCAGAAGCTTCAGGCGCCTCAGCAGAAGCTTCAGGCCCCTCAGCAGAAGCGTCCGGCGCCTCAGCAGAAGCGTCCGGCGCCTCAGCAGAAGCGTCCGGCGCCTCAGCAGAAGCTTCAGGCCCCTCAGCAGAAGCTTCCGGCGCCTCAGCAGAAGCGTCCGGCGCCTCAGCAGAAGCGTCCGGCGCCTCAGCAGAAGCGTCCGGCGCCTCAGCAGAAGCGTCCGGCGCCTCAGCAGAAGCGTCCGGGCCCCGGCGCCTCAGCAGAAGCGTCCGGGCCCCGGCGCCTCAGCAGAAGCGTCAGGCCCCTCAGCAGAAGCGTCAGGCCACTCAGCAGGAGCTTCAGGCCACTCAGCAGAAGCGTCCGGCCCCGGCGCCTCAGCAGAAGCGACAAGCCTTGAACAGACGGCCCGACCACTCAACTAGGGAGATCATAATTTGGTTTGGCCAACTCCTTAATCGTCTTATCCCTGTTACCCTTTTCTGCTAGAGGCACAGTAAAGGTAACTGAGGTGGGGAAATGTGCGAACTAATGCGCTTGTTTGAAATGAGGATCTCCTTCACTTGTACATCGTCATGCAAATTGTATACAGAGGTGGATGATACAATGTTATGAATCGTTTTTATAAACATACGACTAAATTGACTTCTGATGTAGCGATATTGCTGACACACTTTTAGGTTCTACGGTTATGCTTTTGATTTAGCCTGGTGTTCCTGCTACTCTTGCATGATTTGCTCAATAAACCATTTGACTTTCAAAACCTTGTCCTTAAAATATAATCTCTTTTGCCTACCATGTGCTTGCTGTTTGGTAACAGACTGTGGGCCTGGAGTAAAAGGGAATTTGCGTTTTTGTTATACACTTGTCTAAACAGATTTGTTTCTGGTAGTTCAAATTCTAAAGTTCTCTAACTTGTCAGAGCTCCCTCATATGTTCATACACTACCTGTCCCTTAGTGTAGGCTGTTTGATAAACAGTAATCTGCCTTTTACCACCAATGCCTAAAGAATGTGACTGCAGTGTAACTCATCGTCCCATTACCTGTCACTAACCTGTCCCAGGGACGCTGAAGTTTCTCCTTGGCCTTATTCAGAAACATTAAATCAACTTGATACATTCTGACTGTTCTACAATGTTGGTCTGGCCAGACACATGGATGCAATCATATGCGTTCATTTATTTCAGCTGTGAAAAATACTCCACTTGAAGTCGTTCAGACATTCCTTATGTCAACTCTCAATGTGGTCTTCTGCACAATCCATTTCTACACTACCACAATGAGGTTGCACTTGCAGAAGCCCCTGGCAGGAACTTCAATAGATTTTAAAAGGTGCACTTAAGCTCTCACTTTGTACAAAATTATCCTAGACGTGCTCAATGGGATTGAGTTCCGGTCTCTTTTCTGGCAATGGCAGAACACTGACATTCCTGTCTTGCAGGAAATCACTCACAGAACAAAAAGTATGGCTGGTGGCATTGTCATGCTGGAGGGTTGTCTGCAGAAAGGGTACCACATGACGGACGAGGATGTCTTCCCTGTAACGCACAGCGTTGAGATTGCATGCATGACAACAAGCTCCGTCCGATGATGCTATGACACACCGCCCCAAACCATGACGGACCCTCTACCTCAATCAATCCTGCTCCAGGGTACAGGCCTCGGTGTAACGCTCTAACGCAAATCCGACTATCACCCCCGGTGAGACAAAACCGTGACTTGTCAGTGAAGAGCACTTTTTGCCAGTCTTGTCTAGACCAGCGACGGTGGGTTTGTGCCCATAGGCGACATTGTTGCCTGTGATGTCTGGTGAGGACCTGCCTTACAACAGGCCTACAAGCCCTCAGTCCAGCCTCTCTCAGCCTATTGCAGACAGTCTGAGCACTGATGGAGGGATTGTGCGTTCCTGGTGCAACTCGGGCAGTTGCCTTCCTGTAGCTGTCCTGCAGGTGTGATGTTCGCATGTACTGATCCTGTGCAGGTGTTGCCACTCCGAGGACAATCAGCTGTCCGTCTTGTCTCAATGTAGCGCTGTCATAGGCGTCTCACAGTACGCATTTATTGCCCTGGCCACATCAGCAGTCCTCATGCCTCCTTGCAGCATACCTAAGGCACGTTCACGCAGATGAGCAGGGACCCTGGGCATCTTTATTTTGGTGTTTTTTCAGAGTCAGTAGAAAGGCCTCTTTTGTGTCCTAAGTTTTCATAACTGGGTGTTTCATCTCTTGTGGTTCATTGAACAAGCATGGGAAACAATGTTTAAGCCCTTTACAATGAAGAACTGCTCCGCCCATACCGTAAGGCTCTCCAGAGGGTAGTGAGGACTGCACAACGGATCACCGGGGTAAACTACCTGCCCTCCAAGACACCTACACCACCCGATGTCACAGGAAGGCTAAAAATATCATCAAGGACAACAAACACCCGAGCCACTGCCTGTTCACCCCGCTATCATCCAGAAGGCGAGGTCAGTACAGGTGCATCAAAGCGGGGACCGAGAGACAGAAGCTGGTTTTCAATCTCAAGGCCATCAAACTGTTCAACAGCCATCACTAACATTGAGTGGCTGCTGCCAACATACTGATTCAAATCTTTAGCCACTTTAGTAATGGAAAAATTGATGTAATAAATGTATCACTAGCTACTTTAAACAATGCCACATTATATAATGTTTACATACCCTACATTACTCATCTCATATGTATATATTGTACTCTATACCATCTACTGCATCTTGCCTATGCCGTACGGCAGTCTCTCATTCATATATTTTTATTTACATATTCATTACTGATTCATTCCTTTACACTTGTGTGTATAAGGTAGTTGTTGTGAAATTTTTAGGTTAGATTAGTTGTTAGATATTACTGCATGGTCGGAACTAGAAGCACAAGCATTTCGCTACACTCGCATTAACATCTGCTAACCATGTGTATGTGAACAATTCAAATTTGATTTGATGTGGGTGGGCCTGGCACACTTGAGAGCCAAGCCCTGCCAATCAGAATGAGTTTTCCCCACAAAAGGGCTTTATTACAGACAGAAATGCCCCTTAGTGTCATCAGCTGTCCGGATGGCTGGTCTCAGACGATCCCACAGGTAAAGAAGCCGGTTGTGGATGTCCTTGGTTGGCGTGGTTACACGTGGTCTGTGGTTGGGAGGCCGGTTGGACGTGCTGCCAAGTTGGAGGCGGCTTATCGTAAAAAACTGAACATTAAATCCTCTGGCAACAGATCTTTTATTTCAGCTCATGAAACATGGGATCAACACTTTACAAGTTGTGTTTATTTTTGTTCACTACAGTTTACTCATGTTTCCCTATGAAAGTGTAGGAGTAGTACCGCAACCTGTCCAGTAAATGGCAAGGTGTAGGCCTGTTCAAAGCACTCAAACTGGATTCTGTGACATGTGGATCAGATTAATGTCATCAGATAATTTTCAGAACAAACTGTTTATAAACTCAGATCGATCTGATCATGGATAAATGATCACAGAATCCAAATCATTCAGACCCCCCCCACCCCCACCAAAAAAAGGTTTCAAAGCAGCGCCAGAGGACGTCTCCCTCTGTGACAAATGTAGTGCTTTAATCAAACATTTTACTAGAGTCCACACTTGCAGCTTTAGATTTAATTCCTCCATGAACAAATTGTCAGAAACTAAAAGTCCCGTTTTCAGGACCCTGTCAATCAAAGATAAATTGTAAAAATCCAAATAACTTCACAGATCTTCATTGTAAGGGCTTAAACATTGTTTCCCATGTTTGTTCAATGAACCATAAACATTTAATGAACATGCACCTGTCGAACGGTCGTTAAGACACTAACAGCTTACAGACGGTAGGCAATTAAGGTCACAGTTATGAAAACTTAAAACACAAAAGAGGCCTTTCTACTGACACCAAAATACAGAATCCCAGGGTCCCTGCTCATCTGAGTGAACGTGCCTTAGGTATGCTGCAAGGAGGCATGAGGACTGCAGATTACCAGGGCAAAATATTGCAATGTCTGTACTGTGAGACGCCTACGACAGCGCTATATTGATGCAAGACGGACAGCTGATCGTCCTCGGAGTGGCAGACCACGTGTGACAACACCTGCACAGGATCGGTACATGCGGACATCACACCTGCAGGACAGGTACAGGAAGGCAACAACTGCCCGAGCTGCACCAGGAACGCACAATCCCTCCATCAGTGCTCAGGCTGTCCGCAATAGGCTGAGAGAGGCTGGACTGAGGGCTTGTAGGCCTGTTGTAGTAAGGCAGGTCCTCACCAGACATCACAGGCAACAACGTCGCCTATGGGCACAAACCCACCGTCGCTGGTCTAGACAGGACTGGCAAAAAGTGTTCTACATTGACGAGGTACGGTTTTGTCTCACCGGGGGTGATGGTCGGATTCACGTTTGAGCGTTACACGAGGCCTGAACTCTGGAGTGGGATCCATTTGGAGGTGGAGGGTCCGTCATGGTCTGGGGCGGTGTGTCACAGCATCATCGGACGGAGCTTGTTGTCATGCAGGCAATCTCAACGCTGTGCGTTACAGGGAAGACATCCTCCTCCCTCATGTGGTTCCCTTCCTGCAGACTCATCCTGACATGACCCTCCAGCATGACAATGCCACCATCCATACTGCTCGTTCTATGCGTGATTTCCTGCAAGACAGGAATGTCAGTGTTCTGCCATTGCCAGCAAAGAGGTCGGAACTCAATCCCATTGAGCACGTCTAGGACCTGTTGGATCGGAGGGTGAGGACCATTCCCCCCAGAAATGTCTGGGATCTTGCAGGTGCCTTGCTGGACGAGTGGGGTAATATCTCACAGCAAGAACTGGCAAATCTGGTGCAGTCCATGAGATGCACTGCAGTTCTTAATACATCTGGTGTCCACAACAGATAGTTACTTTTGACCCCCCCCTTTGTTCCTGGACACATTATTCCATTTGTTAGTCACATGTTTGTGGAACTTGTTCAGTTTGTTGTTGAATCTTATGTTCATACACATTTTTGTCCATCAAGTTTGCTGAAAATTACAAAGCTGACAGTGAGGATGTTTTTTTCCCCTGAGGTTAGTTGCTTGACAGTCCTAAAATGTCAGAACGCTAAGTGTTTCTTGAAATTGTTGGAAACCTTGATACCAAAAAAAGCAAGTCACCAGCCAGGCTTAAGAACAAATTCATATTTATGTCTCTAGATGTTGTACAAAGTGAGAGCTTAAGAACCCCTTTATAAAATCTATTGAAGTTCCTGTCAGGGGCTTCTGCGAGTGCAACCTCATTGTGGTCAGGTAGAAATGGATTGTGCAGAAGACCACATTGAGAGTTGACATAAGGAATGTCTGAACGACTTCAAGTGGAGTACTTTTCACAGCTGAAATAAATGAACGCATATGATTGCATCCATGTGTCTGGCCAGACCAACATTGTAGAACAGTCAGAATGTATCAAGTTGATTTAATGTTTCTGAATAAGGCCAAGGAGAAACTTCAGCGTCCCTGGGACAGGTTAGTGACAGGTAATGGGACGATGAGTTACACTGCATTCACATTTAGGCATTGGTGGAAAAAGGCAGATTACTGTAAAGCAAACAGCCTACACTAAGGGACAGGTAGTGTATGAACATATGAGGGAGCTCTGACAAGTTAGAAAACTTTAGAATTTGAACTACCAGAAACAAATCCGTTTAGACAAGTGTATAACAAAAACGCAAATTCCCTTTTACTCCAGGCCCACAGTCTGTTACCAAACAGCAAGCACATGGTAGGCAGAAGAGATTATATTTTAAGGACAAGGTTTTTTGAAAGTCAAATGGTTTATTGAGCAAATCATGCAAGAGTAGCAGGAACACCAGGCTAAATCAAAAGCATAACCGTAGAACCTAAAAGTGTGTCAGCAATATCGCTACATACAGAAGTCAATTTAGTCGTATGTTTATAAAAACGATTCATAACATTGTATCATCCACCTCTGTATACAATTTGCATGACGATGTACAAGTGAAGGAGATCCTCATTTCAAACAAGTGCATTAGTTCACACATTTCCCCACCTCAGTTACTGTGCCTCTTGCAGAAAAGGGTAAAGGTAACAGGGATAAGACGATTAAAGAGTTGGCCAAACCAAATTATGATCTCCCTAGTTGAGTGGTCGGGCCGTCTGTTCAAGGCTTGTCGCTTCTGCTGAGGCGCCGGGGCCTGCCGCTTCTGCTGAGGCGCCGGGGCCTGTCGCTACTGCTGAGGCGCCGGGGCCGGACGCTTCTGCTGAGGCGCCGGGGCCGGACGCTTCTGCTGAGGCGCCGGGGCCTGTTGCTTCTGCTGAGGCGCCGGGGCCGGACGCTACCGCTGAGGCGCCGGGGCCTGTTGCTTCTGCTGAGGCGCCGGGGCCTGTTGCTTCTGCTGAGGCGCCGGGGCCTGTTGCTTCTGCTGAGGCGCCGGGGCCGGACTTTACACTTGACATGGCATTGTGGCCAGTAGCTTCTGCTGACGTGGCATTGTGGCCAGTAGTTTCTGCTGACGTGACATTGTGGCCAGTAGCTTCTGCTGACGAGGCGCGGGGGCCTGTCGCTTCTGCTGAGGCGCCGGGGCCTGTCGCTACTGCTGAGGTGCCGGGGCCGGACGCTACTGCTGAGGCACCGGGGCCTGTTGCTTCTGCTGAGGCGCCGGGCCCTGTTGCTTCTGCTGAGGCGCCGGGGCCTGTTGCTTCTGCTGAGGCGCTGGGGCCGGACTTTACACTTGACATGGCATTGTGGCCAGTAGCTTCTGCTGACGTGGCATTGTGGCCAGTAGCTTCTGCTGACGTGGCATTGTGGCCAGTTGCTTCTGCTGACGTGGCATTGTGGCCAGTTGCTTCTGCTGACGTGGCATTGTGGCCAGTAGCTTCTGCTGACGTGGCATTGTGGCCAGTAGCTTTAGCATTTGGACCAGACACCACACTTGCTTGGGCATAGGATCCAGTTGGTTCAGGTCCAGTGTAGGCAGGATGCCCATGAGCGTTACCTAGGAAACAAAGAAAACATTGTGGTGAAATGCCAGCCTTCATTTGGATCGGAACTAGACCTGTGATTTGACCTGAATTAGTGTAAAGCAAAACGCACCTTTAAGTGTAAAACAAGTTATCCCTCCAATTAGCAGGCAACAAATCCAAGAAACACTACAAAACAGTCAGACAGTTAAACATAAATAACCAGTGAACACTTTAAGACATGGTAAACCAACCAGATGAACGCATTGAAAAACTAACCTCAAAGAGAGTCCAAAAGTCACAGCCATTTTAGTGATCAAAACCACAACAGTATTCAAGAACTAATTCTCGACAGCCTGCCAGAATATCCCGGTTGCTATTTCTAACAGCTGTTTTGGTTGCACCTCATAAAGGAATCCCAGACCCTTCTACCCTGGCTGGCTAATTATGTACAGCTGTCAGCCAATGAACTTAATTTCCATTGGTTCAATTTCCCAAATGTGATTAGGTGCAGTCATCCGTTGCCGTATGGTGAACAACAGAGGGAGAATTGGACGACAAAAGAAAGAGACCAAATTCAGTTCAACAACTTACAAAAAAACAGACAATTGATGAACGCATATTACATTTCATACATGTTCAGTCGTCTGTAGCTGCCAAATTCTGATCTTTTTACCAATCAGGTCAGCCATTTTGCCAGCAATTGTGATTGCGTCCAAACAGACTTCAGCCACTTTCCAAAGCTTAGATGTTGCTGAAGTCTGCCAGATCTTACATCGCCTTGATAGGTATTTTAAGTATCAGCTAACCACATCATATGTCAGAGGATGACACAGTTGATGTTGTGGCACGCAACCATTGGTTGTTGCGTTGCCTCACTTTAGCTGTAGAAACTGACCTATTGCTGTGTTACACAGGGAGCCCAATTCTAATCTTTTTTCCAATTATTAATGTTTTGAGCAATCACATCAGATCTTTTCACATCAGATCTTAGTCAAAAGACTAATTAGTGAAAAAAAAATATCAGAATTGGGATGCCTTGGTAATGCAGCCTATGAGGGAGTTCTACTAACCTGAACCGACAGCTAGTCTTACTGGGGTCCGACAAAAAAAATACTTGGCAATTTACATATGTTAATGCATTAGTGTGTTTGTGCATCTGTTACACATACACACAACCAGTAGTTCACATGGGGGAGAGGCGTTGTGCCGTGAGGGGTTCCTTTGTTTTTTTAATCCCGGTTAGCTGGTCTCCTGCGCTATATGGAAGGGAGTTCCAGCCAATCATGGCTCTATAACACTGTGCGTTTCATTTGTTCTTGATTTGGGGACTGTGAAAAGACCCCTGGTGGCATAACTGGTGGGTTAAGTGTGTGCATGTTGACTATGCAAACAATGAGGAATTAAAAGAAATGCAGTCAACCTTTCCTCAACTACCAGAAACAAAGGTAAACAAATGAGTTTGCACAAGTGGTGTGATCCACAATCCCTTTTCCTCCAGACCCAGTCTGTCCCTAATCAGCAAACATATGGTAGGCAGAAGAGAAACCCACATTTAAAGAGAAGGCATTTTGGAAGTCAAATTGTTTATTGAACAAATCATGTAAGAGTAGCAGGAACACCAGGCCAAATCAAAATCATAACCGTACAACCTAAGTGTCAGCAATAGTGGCCAATTCAGAGGTACATTTTTGTCGTATGGTGAAGGAGTTCCTCATTTCAAACAAGCGCATTAGTTTGCATAATTCCTCACCTCAATTACCTTTGCCCTTTTCTTCAAATGGAGGCACAGTAACAGGAGAAAGACGATTAAGGAGTTGGGCAAACCAAATTATGATCTCCCTATCTAGCTTGTTGAGGGGTCGGGCCGTCTGTGCAAGGCCGGCCGCTTCTGCAGAGGTATGGCTGGCAGTTGCTTCAGCAGAGGCGCGGGGGCCGGCGGCCGCTACTGCAGAGGTATGGCTGGCAGTTGCTTCAGCAGATGCGCGGGGGCCTGCGGCCGCTTGTGCAGAGGTATGGCTGGCAGTTGCTTCAGCTGAGGCGCGGGGGCCGACAGCGGCTTCAGAGGTATGTTTGGCAGTTGCTTCAGAAGAGGCGCGGGGGCCAGCTGCTTCTGCAGAGGTATGGCTGGCAGTTGCTTCAGCTGAGGCGCGGGGGCCGACAGCGGCTTCAACAGAGGTATGTTTGGCAGTTGCTTCAGCAGAGGCGCGGGGGCCAGCCGCTTGTGCAGAGGTATGGCTGGCAGTTGCTTCAGCTGAGGCGCGGGGGCCAGCCGCTTCTGCAGAGGTATGGCTGGCAGTTGCTTGAGCTGAGGCGCGGGGTTCGACGGCCGCTTCTGCAGAGGTATGTTTGGCAGTTGCTTCAGCAGAGGCGCGGGGGCCAGCCGCTTCTGCAGAGGTATGGCTGGCAGTTGCTTCAGCTGAGGCGCGGGGGCCTGTGGCCGCTTCTGCAGAGGTATGGCTGGCAGTTGCTTCAGCTGAGGCGCGGGGGCCAGCCGCTTCTGCAGAGGTATGGCTGGCAGTTGCTTCAGCTGAGGCGCGGGGGCCGACGGCCGCTTCTGCAGAGGCATGGTTGGCAGTTGCGGCATTTGGACCCTGCGTCACACTTGCCAGGCTATTGTAGCCAATAGCTTTAGCATTTGGACCAGACACCACACTTGCTTGGGATCCAGTTGGTTCAGGTCCAGTGCAGGCAGGATGCCCATAAGCGTCACCTAGGAAACAAAGAAAACATTGTGGTAAAATTCCAGCCTTAAGCCATTGGAACTAGACTGTGATTTAAATTACTTTGAACCAAAACGCACCTTGAAGGGTAAAACACGTTATCCCTCCAATTAGCAGGCAACAAATCCAAGAAACACTATAAAACATTGACAGTTAAACATAAATAAACAGTAAACACTTTAAGACAAGGTAAACCAATCAGATGAATACATTGAAAAACTAACCTCAAAGAGAGTCCAAAAGCCATATTAGTTATCAAAACCACAACCGTATTCAGAACTAATGCTAGACAGACACCCTGCCAGAATATCCCTGTTGCAATGTCTAACAGCTGTTTTGGTTGCACCTCATAAAGGAATCCCAGACCCTTCTTACCTGAATGACTAATTATGTACAGGTGTCAACCAATGAACTTAATTTCAATTGGTTCATTTTCCCAATTGCGATTAGGTGCTCTTGATTTCATGCAGCTGGTGTGCACTGGTCTGCTGGAGGGTGGAGTTTACACATCATGGACCAATCCGACAGTTTTAAAGAGTGAACTCTACCCACCCATTCCAGATTGAGCCAATTGCAAAGATTTGTTTTGTACCCCATGGGGGATTCCAACATACACTGCAAGGGGAAATAGATGTCAGAAATGCAGTGTTTTATCACTGTAAGCTATCTGTCCAGAACCATATTTGCTTGCAATGCACATCATTGTATTATCAAATCATGCCAGTGGACTTCTGGTAAGTATGCTTTAGTGAGCAAGTGTTGGGATCATGTGCAACTATGTTTATCCTCACCGAAAATGAATGCTGTATTGATGAGTCATTTCCCTCCACGCACTACTTCTCACCTGAATGCATTTTATTTTATTTTAGGGGGTTGGGCAAAAGCTGAAATTGGGGTTGAGAGTTACCCTTTTATATATTGAACAAAACTGTCAATGCAACATGCAATAATTTCAAAAATGTTACTGGGTTACAGTTAGTTTAAGGAAATCAGTAAATTGAAATCAATTCATTAGGACCTAATCTGTAGATTTCAAATGACTGGGAATACAAATATCTGTTGATGGCAGAACTTTTTTTTAAAGGTAGAGGCGTGGATCAGAAAACCTGTCAATATCTGGAGTGAACAACATTTGCCTCATGCAGCACAACACATGTCCTTTGCATAGAGTTAATCAGGCTGTTATTTGTGGCCTGTGTAATGACAGAAACAAGAGAACACCTCACTGACCATTTTACTCAGTGTAGCAGAGCTGGTTAGGCTGTTAACATGTTATCTATAGCGTTCTTGACAAACAATGACTTATGTTGTCTACGTTTACTGACATCGGTCATATTCAGCAGATGTTGCACATTTGTAAATGCATCAGTTGTTCTGCGTTCTGTCACACAGATGAGAGTGCTCTGAAATCGGAGTAGATAGCCAGAGTGAATTTACCAACGCTATCAAATCAAATTTTATTTGTCACATACACAAGGTTAGCAGATGTTAATGCGAGTGTAGTGAAATGCTTGTGCTTCTAGTTCGGACAATGCAGTAATAACCAACGAGTAATCTAACCTAACAATTCCAAAACTACTACCTTATACAAACAATTGTAAAGGGATAAAGAATATGTACATAAAGATATATGAATGAGTGGTGGTACAGAACGGCATAGGCAAGATGCAGTAGATGGTATCGAGTACAGTATATACATATGAGATGAGTAATGTAGGGTATGTAAATATTATATTAAGTAGCATTGTTTAAAGTGGCTAGTGATATATTTTTACATCAATTTCCATTATTAAAGTGGCTGGAGTTGAGTCAGTATGTTGGCAGCAGCCACTCAATGTTAGTGGTGGCTGTTTAACAGTCTGATGGCCTTGAGATTGAAAAACAGCTTCTGTCTCTCGGTCCCTGCCTTGATGCACCTGTACTGACCTCGCCTTCTGGATGATAGCGGGGTGAACAGGCAGTGGCTCAGGTGGATGTTGTCCTTGATGATCTTTATGGCCTTCCTGTGACATCGGGTGGTGTAGGTGTCCTGGAGGGCAGGTAGTTTGCCCCCGGTGATGCGTTGTGCAAATCAAATCAAATCAAATCAAATCAAATTTATTTATATAGCCCTTCGTACATCAGCTGATATCTCAAAGTGCTGTACAGAAACCCAGCCTAAAACCCCAAACAGCAAGCAATGCATGTGTAGAAGCACGGTGGCTAGGAAAAACTCCCTAGAAAGGGCAATACCTAGGAAGAAACCTAGAGAGGAACCAGGCTATGTGGGGTGGCCAGTCCTCTTCTGGCTGTGCCGGGTGGAGATTATAACAGAACATGGTCAAGATGTTCAATGTTCATAAATGACCAGCATGGTCGAATAATAATAAGGCAGAACAGTTGAAACTAGAGCAGCAGCACAGTCAGGTGGAAGTTGAAACTGGAGCAGCAGCATGGCCAGGTAGACTGGGGACAGCAAGGAGTCATCATGTCAGGTAGTCCTGGGGCATGGTCCTAGGGCTCAGGTCAGTTGAAACTGGAACAGCAGCATGGCCAGGTGGACTGGGGACAGCAAGGATTCATCATGTCAGGTAGTCCTGGGGCATGGTCCTAGGGCTCAGGGCCTCCGAGAGAGAGAAAGAAAGAGAGAAGGAGAGAATTAGAGAACGCACACTTAGATTCACACAGGACACCGACTAGGACAGGAGAAGTACTCCAGATATAACAAACTGACCCCAGCCCCCCGACACATAAACTACTGCAGCATAAATACTGGAGGCTGAGACAGGAGGGGTCAGGAGACACTGTGGCCCCATCCGAGGACACCCCCGGACAGGGCCAAACAGGAAGGATATAACCCCCCCCACTTTGCCAAAGCACAGCCCCCACACCACTAGAGGGATATCTTCAACCACCAACTTACCATCCTGAGACAAGGCTGAGTATAGCCCACAAAGATCTCCGCCACGGCACAACCCAAGGGGGGGGTCGCCAACCCAGACAGGATGACCACAACAGTGAATCAACCCACTCAGGTGACGCACCCCCTCCAGGGACGGCATGAGAGAGCCCCAGCAAGCCAGTGACTCAGCCCCTGTAATAGGGTTAGAGGCAGAGAATCCCAGTGGAAAGAGGGGAACCGGCCAGGCAGAGACAGCAAGGGCGGTTCGTTGCTCCAGAGCCTTTCCGTTCACCTTCCCACTCCTGGGCCAGACTACACTCAATCATATGACCCACTGAAGAGATGAGTCTTCAGTAAAGACTTAAAGGTTGAGACCGAGTTTGCGTCTCTGACATGGGTAGGCAGACCGTTCCATAAAAATGGAGCTCTATAGGAGAAAGCCCTGCCTCCAGCTGTTTGCTTAGAAATTCTAGGGACAATTAGGAGGCCTGCGTCTTGTGACCGTAGCGTACGTATAGGTATGTACGGCAGGACCAAATCAGAGAGATAGGTAGGAGCAAGCCCATGTAATGCTTTGTAGGTTAGCAGTAAAACCTTGAAATCAGCCCTTGCTTTGACAGGAAGCCAGTGTAGAGAGGCTAGCACTGGAGTAATATGATCAAATTTTTGGGTTCTAGTCAGGATTCTAGCAGCCGTATTTAGCACTAACTGAAGTTTATTTAGTGCTTTATCCGGGTAGCCGG
Source organism: Oncorhynchus kisutch (assembly GCF_002021735.2). Lineage (NCBI taxonomy): Eukaryota > Metazoa > Chordata > Actinopteri > Salmoniformes > Salmonidae > Oncorhynchus > Oncorhynchus kisutch. Next base: position 67,762 of record NW_022263124.1, read on the forward strand.
AAAATAGAGCATTGCAGTAGTCTAACCTAGAAGTGACAAAAGCATGGATTAATTTTTCTGCATCATTTTTGGACAGAAAGTTTCTGATTTTTGCAATGTTACGTAGATGGAAAAAAGCTGTCCTCGAAATGGTCTTGATATGTTCTTCAAAAGAGAGATCAGGGTCCAGAGTAACGCCGAGGTCCTTCACAGTTTTATTTGAGACGACTGTACAACCATTAAGATTAATTGTCAGATTCAACAGAAGATCTCTTTGTTTCTTGGGACCTAGAACAAGCATCTCTGTTTTGTCCGAGTTTAATAGTAGAAAGTTTGCAGCCATCCACTTCCTTATGTCTGAAACACATGCTTCTAGCGAGGGCAATTTTGGGGCTTCACCATGTTTCATTGAAATGTACAGCTGTGTGTCATCCGCATAGCAGTGAAAGTTTACATTATGTTTTCGAATAACATCCCCAAGAGGTAAAATATATAGTGAAAACAATAGTGGTCCTAAAACGGAACCTTGAGGAACACTGAAATTTACAGTTGATTTGTCAGAGGACAAACCATTCACAGAGACAAACTGATATCTTTCCGACAGATAAGATCTAAACCAGGCCAGAACATGTCCGTGTAGACCAATTTGGGTTTCCAATCTCTCCAAAAGAATGTGGTGATCGATGGTATCAAAAGCAGCACTAAGGTCTAGGAGCACGAGGACAGATGCAGAGCCTCGGTCCGATGCCATTAAAATGTCATTTACCACCTTCACAAGTGCCGTCTCGGTGCTATGATGGGGTCTAAAACCAGACTGAAGCATTTCGTATACATTGTTTGTCTTCAGGAAGGCAGTGAGTTGCTGCGCAACAGCCTTCTCTAATATTTTTGAGAGGAATGGAAGATTCGATATAGGCCGATAGTTTTTTATATTTTCTGGGTCAAGGTTTGGCTTTTTCAAGAGAGGCTTTATTACTGCCACTTTTAGTGAGTTTGGTACACATCCAGTGGATAGAGAGCCGTTTATTATGTTCAACATAGGAGGGCCAAGCACAGGAAGCAGCTCTTTCAGTAGTTTAGTTGGAATAGGGTACAGTATGCAGCTTGAAGGTTTAGAGGCCATGATTATTTTCATCATTGTGTCAAGAGATATAGTACTAAAACACTTGAGCGTCTCTCTTGATCCTAGGTCCTGGCAGAGTTGTGCAGACTCAGGACAACTGAGGTTTGGAGGAATACGCAGGTTTAAAGAGGAGTCCGTAATTTGCTTTCTAATAATCATAATCTTTTCCTCAAAGAAGTTCATGAATTTATCACTGCTAAAGTGAAAGTCATTCTCTCTTGGGGAATGCTGCTTTTTAGTTAGCTTTGCGACAGTATTAAAAAGGAATTTCGGATTGTTCTTATTTTCCTCAATTAAGTTAGAAAAATAGGATGATCGAGCAGCAGTAAGGGCTCTACGGTACTGCACGGTACCGTCCTTCCAAGCTAGTCGGAAGACTTCCAGTTTGGTGTGGCGCCATTTCCGTTCCAATTTTCTGGAAGCTTGCTTCAGAGCTCGGGTATTTTCTGTGTACCAGGGAGCTAGTTTCTTATGAGACATTTTTTTTGTTTTTAGGGGTGCAACTGCATCTAGGGTATTGCGCAAGGTTAGATTGAGATCCTCAGTTAGGTGGTTAACTGATTTTTGTCCTCTGGCGTCCTTGGTTAGGCAGAGGGAGTCTGGAAGGGCATCAAGGAATCTTTGTGTTGTCTGTGAATTTATAGCACGACTTTTGATGTTCCTTGGTTGTGGTCTAAGCAGATTAGAGGATATCCCTCTAGTGGTGTGGGGGCTGTGCTTTGGCAAAGTGGGTGGGGTTATATCCTTCCTGTTTGGCCCTGTCCGGGGGTGTCCTCGGATGGGGCCACAGTGTCTCCTGACCCCTCCTGTCTCAGCCTCCAGTATTTATGCTGCAGTAGTTTATGTGTCGGGGGGCTGGGGTCAGTTTGTTATATCTGGAGTACTTCTCCTGTCCTATTCGGTGTCCTGTGTGAATCTAAGTGTGCGTTCTCTAATTCTCTCCTTCTCTCTTTCTTTCTCTCTCTCGGAGGACCTGAGCCCTAGGACCATGCCCCAGGACTACCTGACATGATGACTCCTTGCTGTCCCCAGTCCACCTGGCCATGCTGCTGTTCCAGTTTCAACTGACCTGAGCCCTAGGACCATGCCCCAGGACTACCTGACATGATGACTCCTTGCTGTCCCCAGTCTACCTGGCCATGCTGCTGCTCCAGTTTCAACTTCCACCTGACTGTGCTGCTGCTCTAGTTTCAACTGTTCTGCCTTATTATTATTCGACCATGCTGGTCATTTATGAACATTGAACATCTTGACCATGTTCTGTTATAATCTCCACCCGGCACAGCCAGAAGAGGACTGGCCACCCCACATAGCCTGGTTCCTCTCTAGGTTTCTTCCTAGGTATTGGCCTTTCTAGGGAGTTTTTCCTAGCCACTGTGCTTCTCCACCTGCATTGCTTGCTGTTTGGGGTTTTAGGCTGGGTTTCTGTACAGCACTTTGAGATATCAGCTGATGTACGAAGGGCTATATAAATACATTTGATTTGATTTGATTATTTGTTGCAATTGCAAACGTAATAAAATGGTGGTCCGATAGTCCAGGATTATGAGGAAAAACATTAAGATCCACCACATTTATTCCATGGGACAAAACTAGGTCCAGCGTATGACTGTGACAGTGAGTGGGTCCAGAGACATGTTGGACAAAACCCACTGAGTCGATGATGGCTCTGAAAGCCTTTTGGAGTGGGTCTGTGGACTTTTCCATGTGAATATTAAAGTCACCAAAGATTAGAATATTATCTGCTATGACTACAAGGTCCGATAGGAATTCAGGGAACTCAGTGAGAAACGCTGCATATGGCCCAGGAGGCCTGTAAACAGTAGCTATAAAAAGTGATTGAGTAGGCTGCATAGATTTCATGACTAGAAGCTCAAAAGACGAAAATGTCTTTTTTTTTTTTGTAAATTGAAATTTGCTATCGTAAATGTTAGCAACACCTCCGCCTTTGCGGGATGCACGGGGGATATGGTCACTAGTGTAGCCAGGAGGTGAGGCCTCATTTAAAACAGTAAATTCATCAGGCTTAAGCCATGTTTCAGTCAGGCCAATCACATCAAGATTATGATCAGTGATTAGTTCATTGACTATAATTGCCTTTGAAGTAAGGGATCTAACCTTAAGTAGCCCTATTTTGAGATGTGAGGTATCATGATCTCTTTCAGTAATGACAGGAATGGAGGTGGTCTTTATCCTAGTGAGATTGCTAAGGCGAACACCGCCATGTTTAGTTTTGCCCAACCTAGGTCGAGGCACAGACACGGTCTCAATGGTGATAGCTGAGCTGACTACACTGACTGTGCTAATGGCAGACTCCACTATGCTGGCAGGCTGGCTAACAGCCTGCTGCCTGGCCTGCACCCTATTTCATTGTGGAGCTAGAGGAGTTAGAGCCCTGTCTATGTTGGTAGATAAGATGAGAGCACCCCTCCAGCTAGGATGGAGTCCGTCACTCCTCAGCAGGTCAGGCTTGGTCCTGTTTGTTGGTGAGTCCCAGAAAGAGGGCCAATTATCTACAAATTCTAACTTTTGGGAGGGGCAGAAAACAGTTTTCAACCAGCGATTGAGCTGTGAGACTCTGCTGTAGAGCTCATCACTCCCCCTAACTGGGAGGGGGCCAGAGACAATTACTCGATGCCGACACATCTTTCTAGCTGATATGCACGCAGAAGCTATGTTGCGCTTAGTGATTTCTGACTGTTTCATCCTAACATCGTTGGTGCCGACGTGGATAACAATATCTCTATACTCTCTGCACTCGCCAGTTTTAGCTTTAGCCAGCACCATCTTCAGATTAGCCTTAACGTTGGTAGCCCTGCCCCCGGGTAAACAGTGTATGATCGCTGGATGATTCGCTTTAAGTCTAATACTGCGGGTAATGGAGTCGCCAATGACTAGAGTTTTCAATTTGTCAGAGCTAATGGTGGGAAGCTTCGGCATCTCAGACCCCGTAACGGGAGGAGTAGAGACCAGAGAAGAATCGGCCTCTGACTCCGACCCGCTGCTTAATGGGGAAAACCGGTTGAAAGTTTCTGTCGGCTGAATGAGCGACACCGGTTGAGCGTTCCTACAGCATTTCCTTCCAGAAACCGTGAGAAAGTTGTCCGGCTGCGGGGACTGTGCCAGGGGATTTACACTACTATCTGTACTTACTGGTGCCACAGACGCTATTTCATCCTTTCCTACACTGAAATTACCCTTGCCTAACGATTGCGTCTGAAGCTGGGCTTGCAGCACAGCTATCCTCGCCGTAAGGCGAGTACAGCGGCTGCAATTAGAAGGCATCATGTTAATGTTACTACTTAGCTTCGGCTGTTGGAGGTCCTGACGAATCGTGTCCAGATAAAGCGTCCGGAGTGAAAAAGTTGTGCAGACCTCACTACCCTCTGGAGAGCCTTACGGTTGTGGGCGGAGCAGTTACCGTACCAGGCGGTGTTACAGCCCGACAAGATGCTCTCGATTGTGCATCTGTAGAAGTTTGTGAGTGCTTTTGGTGACAAGCCGAATTTCTTCAGCCTCCTGAGGTTGAAGAGGCGCTGCTGCGCCTTCTTCACCACGCTGTCTGTGGGGTTGGACCAATTCAATTTGTCCGTGATATGTACGCAGAGGAACTTAACTTACTACCCTCTCCACTACTGTCCCGTCGATGTGGATAGGGGGGTGCTCCCTCTGTTTCCTGAAATCCACAATCATCTCCTTTGTTTTGTTGACGTTGAATGTGAGGTTGTTTTCCGCAAACTTGATTGAGTTGGAGGCGTGCATGGTCACGCAGTCGTGGGGGAACAGGGAGTACAGGATTAGGTTTAGGGCTCAGAACGCACCCTTGTGGGGCCCCAGTGTTGAGGATCAGCGGGGTGGAGATGTTACCTAGCCTCACCACCTGGGGGCGCCCCGTCAGGAAGTCCAGTACCCAGTTGCACAGGGCGGGGTCGAGACCCAGGGTCTCGAGCTTGATGACGAGTTTGGAGGGTACTATGGTGTTAAATGCTGAGCTGTAGTCGATGAACAGCATTCTCACGTAGGTATTCCTCTTGTCCAGAACGGTTAAGGCAGTGTGCAGTATGGTTGCGATTGCATCGTCCGTAGACCTATTTGGGCGGTAAGCAAATTGGAGTGGGTCTAGGGTGTCAGGTAGGGTGGAGGTGATATGGTCCTTGACTAGTCTCTCAAAGCACTTCATGATGACGGAGGTGAGTGCTACGGGGCGGTAGTCGTTTAGCTCAGTTACCTTAGCTTTCTTGGGAACGGGGACAATGGTGGCCCTCTTGAAGCATGTGGGAACAGCAGACTGGGATCAGGATTAATTGAATATGTCCGTAAACACACCAGCCATCTGGTCTGCGCATGCTCTGAGGATTTCGGCTGGGGATGCCGTCTGGGCCTGCAGCCTTGCGAGGGTTAACACGTTTAAATGTTTTACTCACTTTGGCTCCAGTGAAGGAGAGTCCGCAGGTTTTGGTTGCGGGCCGTGTCAGTGGCACTGTATTGTCCTCAAAGCGGGCAAAAAAGTTATTTTGTCTGTCTGGGAGCAAGACATCCTGGTCCTCGACGGGGTTGGTTTTCTTTTGGTAATCCGTGATTGACTGTAAACCCTGCCACATACCTCTTGTGTCTGAGACGTTGAATTGCGACTCTACTTTGTCTCTATACTGACGCTTAGCTTGTTTGATTGCCTTGCGGAGGGAATAGCTCCACTGTTTGTATTCGGTCATGTTTCCGGTCACCTTGCCCTGGTTAAAAGCAGTGGTTTGCACTTTCAGTTTCTCACGAATGCTGCCATCAATCCACGGTTTCTGGTTTGGGAATGTTTTAATCGTTGATATGCATCATCAATGTACTTTCTAATGAACTCGCTCATCGAATCAGCGTATTCGTCAATGTTGTTGTAGGACGCAATGCGGAACATATCCCAATTCACTTGATCGAAGCAGTCTTGAAGTGTGGAATCAGATTGGTCGGACCAGTGTTGAACAGACCTGAGCACGGGAGCTTCTTGTTTTAGTTTCTGTCTGTAGGCTGGGAGCAAGAAAATGGAGTCGTTGTCAGCTTTTCCCAAAAGGAGGGTGGGGGAGGGCCATATATGCGTCGCAGAAGTTTCAATAACAATAATCCAGAGTTTTACCAGCCCTGGTTGCGCAATCGATATGCTGATACAATTTAGGGAGTCTTGTTTTCAGATTAGCCTTGTTAAATTCCCCAGCTACAATGAATGCAGCCTCAGGATATGTGGTTTCCAGTTTGCATAAAGTCAAATAAAGTTTGTTCAGGGCCATCGATGTGTCTGCTTGGGGGGGGGGTATATACGGCTGTGATTATAATCGAAGAGAATTCCCTTGGTAGATAATGCGGTCGACATTTGATTGTGTTGGAATTCTAAGTCATGTGAACAAAAAGACTTCAGTTCCTGTATGTTGTTATGATCACACCACGTCTCGTTAATCATAAGGCATACCCCCCGCCCCTCTTCTTACCAGAAAGAGGGTTGTTTCTGTTGACTCGATGCGTGAAGAAACCAATATAGAGGTAAGATGGTTATCGATTTAATGACACACCACGTAAATATTTTAATATATGCTGTTCATATTAATGCAAAATTGCTGTTTAAAAAAATCTTTGTCACAAAAACAAGCGTATCTCTGAAGTGTCAATGGAGCACTGAGCGTACCACAAGCTTTTTATTTTCAAGGCCTTTTACAGTTCATTCAGGTCTTGTCATGTTCATTTAGCTTTTTAAGTCCCGTGGAAGCAATTTTGAAGACAATCACCACAACATGTAAAACAAAATAAAAATGGTTAGAGAAAGCTGTACGGCTGTCAACAGAAGGTGATAATTGTATCACCAAAGTGCCTTTTCACTCACAATGGGGAGTGAGTGAACACTCTATACTGTATTGGTAGGCCTACTATTGTCATTTTTTTATTTTCATGTTTTTGCTCTCAGTCACACTTTCTTAATATAAAAACAACATCATTGGAAGTACACAAACGGTTTTTTATTTTTAATCAGACCACCTTTAAGGTCTGGGGAAATCCTATGAAAATTAGATTTATTTTGTGTAGTTACCCTTTAATTCAAGTGAGCAGGCACAGAGTACTGTTGTTGGGTTGGCAGTGTTTCTGTAGTACAAGCACAGAGTACTGTTGTTGGGTTAGCAGTGTTTCTGTAGTACAGGCACAGAGTACTGTTGTTGGGTTAGCAGTGTTTCTGTAGTACAGGCACAGAGTACTGTTGTTGGGTTAGCAGTGTTTCTGTAGTACAGGCACAGAGTACTGTTGTTGGGTTAGCAGTGTTTCTGTAGTACAGGCACCTAGTACTGTTGTTGGGTTGGCAGTGTTTCTGTAGTACAGGCACCTAGTACTGTTTGGTTAGCAGTGTTTCTGTAGTACAGGCACAGAGTACTGTTGGGTTAGCAGTGTTTCTGTAGTACAGGCACCTAGTACTGTTTGGTTGGCAGTGTTTCTGTAGTACAGGCACCTAGCACTGTTGGGTTAGCAGTGTTTCTGTAGTACAGGCACAGAGTACTGTTGTTGGGTTAACAATGTTTCTGTAGTACAGGCACAGAGTACTGTTGTTGGGTTAACAATGTTTCTGTAGTACAGGCACCTAGTACTGTTGTTGGGTTGGCAGTGTTTCTGTAGTACAGGCACCTAGCACTGTTTGGTTAGTTGTATTTCTGTAGTACAGGCACCTAGCACTGTTTGGTTAGTTGTATTTCTGTAGTACAGGCACAGAGTACTGTTGTTGGGTTAACAATGTTTCTGTAGTACAGGCACCTAGCACTGTTTGGTTAGTTGTATTTCTGTAGTACAGGCACCTAGCACTGTTTGGTTAGTTGTATTTCTGTAGTACAGGCACCTAGTACTGTTGTTGGGTTAGCAGTGTTTCTGTAGTACAGGCACCTAGTACTGTTGTTGGGTTGGCAGTGTTTCTGTAGTACAGGCACCTAGCACTGTTTGGTTAGTTGTATTTCTGTAGTACAGGCACCTAGCACTGTTTGGTTAGTTGTATTTCTGTAGTACAGGCACAGAGTACTGTTGTTGGGTTAACAATGTTTCTGTAGTACAGGCACCTAGCACTGTTTGGTTAGTTGTATTTCTGTAGTACAGGCACCTAGCACTGTTTGGTTAGTTGTATTCTGTAGTACAGGCACCTAGTACTGTTGTTGGGTTAGCAGTGTTTCTGTAGTACAGGCACCTAGCACTGTTGGGTTAACAATGTTTCTGTAGTACATGCACCTAGTACTGTTGTTGGGTTAGCAGTGTTTCTGTAGTACAGGCACCTAGTCCTGTTGTGTTAGCAGTGTTTCTGTAGTACAGGCACCTAGTACTGTTGTTGGGTTAACAATGTTTCTGTAGTACAGGCACCTAGTACTGTTGTTGGGTTAACAATGTTTCTGTAGTACAGGCACAGAGTACTGTTGTTGGGTTAACAATGTTTCTGTAGTACAGGCACAGAGTACTGTTGTTGGGTTAACAATGTTTCTGTAGTACAGGTACAGAGTACTGTTGTTGGGTTAGCAGTGTTTCTGTAGTACAGGCACCTAGTACTGTTGTTGGGTTAGCAGTGTTTCTGTAGTACAGGTACCTAGTACTGTTGTTGGGTTAACAGTGTTTCTGTAGTACAGGCACCTAGCACTGTTTGGTTAGTTGTATTTCTGTAGTACAGGCACAGAGTACTGTTGTTGGGTTAACATGTTTCTGTAGTACAGGCACCTAGCACTGTTTGGTTAGTTGTATTTCTGTAGTACAGGCACCTAGTACTGTTGTTGGGTTAGCAGTGTTTCTGTAGTACAGGCACCTAGCACTGTTTGGTTAGTTGTATTTCTGTAGTACAGGCACCTAGCACTGTTGTTGGGTTAACAGTGTTTCTGTAGTACAGGCACCTAGTACTGTTGTTGGGTTAGCAGTGTTTCTGTAGTACAGGCACCTAGTACTGTTGTTGGGTTAGCAGTGTTTCTGTAGTACAGGCACAGAGTACTGTTGTTGGGTTAGCAGTGTTTCTGTAGTACAGGCACAGAGTACTGTTGTTGGGTTAACAATGTTTCTGTAGTACAGGCACCTAGTACTGTTGTTGGGTTAGCAGTGTTTCTGTAGTACAGGTACCTAGTACTGTTGTTGGGTTAGCAGTGTTTCTGTAGTACAGGCACCTAGTACTGTTGGGTTAACAGTGTTTCTGTAGTACAGGCACAGTACTGTTGTTGGGTTAACAATGTTTCTGTAGTACTGGCACCTAGCACTGTTTGGTTAGTTGTATTTCTGTAGTACAGGCACAGAGTACTGTTGTTGGGTTAGCAGTGTTTCTGTAGTACAGGCACCTAGTACTGTTGTTGGGTTAGCAGTGTTTCTGTAGTACAGGTACCTAGTACTGTTGTTGGGTTAGCAGTGTTTCTGTAGTACAGGCCCTAGCACTGTTGGGTTAACAATGTTTCTGTAGTACATGCCCCTAGTACTGTTGTTGGGTTAACAATGTTTCTGTAGTACATGCACCTAGTACTGTTGTTGGGTTAACAATGTTTCTGTAGTACTGGCACCCTAGCACTGTTTGGTTAGTTGTATTTCTGTAGTCAGGCACAGAGTACTGTTGTTGGTTAGCAGTGTTTCTGTAGTACAGGCACCTAGTACTGTTGTTGGGTTAGCAGTGTTTCTGTAGTACAGGTACCTAGTACTGTTGTTGGGTTAGCAGTGTTTCTGTAGTACAGGCACCTAGCACTGTTGGGTTAACAATGTTTCTGTAGTACATGCACCTAGTACTGTTGTTGGGTTAACAATGTTTCTGTAGTACATGCACCTAGTACTGTTGTTGGGTTAACAATGTTTCTGTAGTACATGCACCTAGTACTGTTGTTGGGTTAGCAGTGTTTTCTGTAGTACAGGCACCTAGTCCTGTTGTGTTAGCAGTGTTTCTGTAGTAACAGGCACCTAGTACTGTTGTTGGGTTAACAATGTTGCTGTAGTACAGGCACCTAGTACTGTTGTTGGGTTAACAATGGTTCTGTAGTACAGGCACAGAGTACTGTTGTTGGGTTAACAATGTTTCTGTAGTACAGGTACAGAGTACTGTTGTTGGTTAGCAGTGTTTCTGTAGTACAGGCACCTAGTACTGTTGTTGGGTTAGGCAGTGTTTCTGTAGTACAGGTACCTAGTACTGTTGTTGGGGTTAGCAGTGTTTCTGTAGTACGGGCACCTAGTACTGTTGTTGGGTTAACAGTGTTTCTGTAGTACAGGCACAGAGTACTGTTGTTGGGTTAACAATGTTTCTGTAGTAAAGGCACCTAGAACTGTTTGGTTAGTTGTATTCTGTAGTACAGGCACCTAGTACGTTGTTGGGTTACAGTGTTGCTTGTAGTACAGGCACCTAGCACTGTTTGGTTAGTTGTATTTCTGTAGTACAGGCACCTAGCACTGTTGTTGGGTTAACAGTGTTTCTGTAGTACAGGTACAGAGTACTGTTGTTGGGTTAAGTGTTTCTGTAGTACAGGTACAGAGTACTGTTGTTGGGTTAGCAGTGTTTCTGTAGTACAGGCACAGAGTACTGTTGTTGGGTTAACAATGTTTCTGTAGTACAGGCACCTAGCACTGTTTGGTTAGTTGTATTTCTGTAGTACAGGCACCTAGCACTGTTTGGTTAGTTGTATTTCTGTAGTACAGGCACCTAGTACTGTTGTTGGGTTAGCAGTGTTTCTGTAGTACAGGTACAGAGTACTGTTGTTGGGTTGGCAGTGTTTCTGTAGTACAGGCACCTAGCACTGTTTGGTTAGTTGTATTTCTGTAGTACAGGCACCTAGCACTGTTTGGTTAGTTGTATTTCTGTAGTACAGGCACAGAGTACTGTTGTTGGATTAACAATGTTTCTGTAGTACAGGCACCTAGCACTGTTTGGTTAGTTGTATTTCTGTAGTACAGGCACCTAGCACTGTTTGGTTAGTTGTATTTCTGTAGTACAGGCACCTAGTACTGTTGTTGGGTTAGCAGTGTTTCTGTAGTACAGGCACCTAGTCCTGTTGTGTTAGCAGTGTTTCTGTAGTACAGGCACCTAGTACTGTTGTTGGGTTAACAATGTTTCTGTAGTACAGGCACCTAGTACTGTTGTTGGGTTAACAATGGTTCTGTAGTACAGGCACAGAGTACTGTTGTTGGGTTAACAATGGTTCTGTAGTACAGGTACAGAGTACTGTTGTTGGGTTAGCAGTGTTTCTGTAGTACAGGCACCTAGTACTGTTGTTGGGTTAGCAGTGTTTCTGTAGTACAGGTACCTAGTACTGTTGGGTTAGCAGTGTTTCTGTAGTACAGGCACCTAGTACTGTTGTTGGGTTAACAGTGTTTCTGTAGTACAGGCACAGAGTACTGTTGTTGGGTTGACAATGTTTCTGTAGTACAGGCACCTAGCACTGTTTGGTTAGTTGTATTTCTGTAGTACAGGCACAGAGTACTGTTGTTGGGTTAACAATGTTTCTGTAGTTCAGGCACCTAGCACTGTTTGGTTAGTTGTATTTCTGTAGTACAGGCACCTAGTACTGTTGTTGGGTTAGCAGTGTTTCTGTAGTACAGGCACCTAGTACTGTTGTTGTGTTAACAGTGTTTCTGTAGTACAGGCACAGTACTGTTGTTGGGTTAACAATGTTTCTGTAGTACAGGCACCTAGCACTGTTTGGTTAGTTGTATTTCTGTAGTACAGGAACAGAGTACTGTTGTTGGGTTAACAATGTTTCTGTAGTACAGGCACCTAGCACTGTTTGGTTAGTTGTATTTCTGTAGTACAGGCACAGAGTACTGTTGGGTTAGTTGTATTTCTGTAGTACAGGCACAGAGTACTGTTGGTGGGTTAGCAGTGTTTCTGTAGTACAGGCACCTAGTACTGTTGTTGGGTTAGCAGTGTTTCTGTAGTACAGGTACCTAGTACTGTTGTTGGGTTAGCAGTGTTTCTGTAGTACAGGCACCTAGTACTGTTGTTGGGTTAACAGTGTTTCTGTAGTACAGGCACAGAGTACTGTTGTTGGGTTAACAATGTTTCTGTAGTACAGGCACCTAGCACTGTTTGGTTAGTTGTATTTCTGTAGTACAGGCACCTAGTACTGTTGTTGGGTTAGCAGTGTTTCTGTAGTACAGGCACCTAGCACTGTTTGGTTAGTTGTATTTCTGTAGTACAGGCACCTAGCACTGTTGTTGGGTTAACAGTGTTTCTGTAGTACAGGTACAGAGTACTGTTGTTGGTTAAGTGTTTCTGTAGTACAGGTACAGAGTACTGTTGTTGGGTTAGCAGTGTTTCTGTAGTACAGGCACAGAGTACTGTTGTTGGGTTAACAATGTTTCTGTAGTACAGGCACCTAGCACTGTTTGGTTAGTTGTATTTCTGTAGTACAGGCACCTAGCACTGTTTGGTTAGTTGTATTTCTGTAGTACAGCACCTAGTACTGTTGTTGGTTAGCAGTGTTTCTGTAGTACAGGTACAGAGTACTGTTGTTGGGTGGCAGTGTTTCTGTAGTACAGGCACCTAGCACTGTTTGGTTAGTTGTATTTCTGTAGTACAGGCACCTAGCACTGTTGTGGTTAGTTGTATTTCTGTAGTACAGGCACAGAGTCTGTTGTTTGATAACAATGTTTTCTGTAGTACAGGCACCTAGCACTGTTTGGTTAGTTGTATTTCTGTAGTACAGGCACCTAGCACTGTTTGGTTAGTTGTATTTCTGTAGTACAGGCACCTAGTACTGTTGTTGGGTTAGCAGGTTTCTGTAGTACAGCACCTAGTCTGTTGTGTTAGCAGTGTTTCTGTAGTACAGGCACCTATTACTGTTTGTTGGGTTAACAATGTTTCTGTAGTACAGCACCTAGTACTGTTGTTGGGTTAACAATGGTTCTGTAGTACAGGCACAGAGTACTGTTGTTGG